>NW_006409054.1:87389-103400 GCF_000296735.1 Chrysochloris asiatica | reverse complement strand
GGTGGCAAGCATAAACTCTATGCCTTAAAAAAGGAAAGACTGTGCTGGAGAACCCACACAAAAAGACTCCCTCCTTATACTGCAGAAACTCCTCCTTCTAGACCCATCTGAGCCCTCATGGCCCATAGTGCACCTCTCCGGATCTCCTGAGATTCCTGTTCTGAGTAAGGGCCCTGGGTCTCCCTGGAAACCACTGCTACCAGCTCTGTTCCTGCCCTCAGCTTTTCCTCAGAACACCAGCTCTGCCCTCCCGAGTCTAACACAGCCCTTCCCTCTCTTACCTGCCTCCTTCATGGCCAACTCCGAGTCCTTCTTGTCCTTCCTCTTTTCCTGCTGAAGATTCTCCTGATTCTTCCACTCCTGCACCTTTGCTGAATGTTCTTTCTTGAGAAAATAGCCAGCCCCTAAGCTGAGGAGCATCAGCATGGTCAGGCTCACCACAAAAACTGGCATCCAAGGAAAAGAAGCCTGAGGGAAAAAGGGCTCTGCAGCCCGGCCAGAGACACAGTCAGGGCACATTGCAGGCCAGCCCAGCCCAGCAAAATAAGAGACCCTGGTCTCTTCCCTCCAGCCCTGCAGGGAGCAGAAACAGTGCTGACCTGGGATGAAAATCGCCTTCACCTTCTCCTGGTCCAGGATGGGGTTAAAGATGGAGCAGGTCACGTTCCTTACAGAGCTGTCTCTCACCACCAGCGAGGCCTCCACACTAAACAATCCCTCAGCATCTTGAGCATAGGACTCAGAGAAAGCCAGGAACTTCTCTCTACTCGGGCCTTTCCACTGAACCAGGGGCTTCGGAAACCACCCAGAAGCCATGCACACCATGCGGATTCCATCTTCCTCTGGTCCTTCAATGTACACTTGAGGGTCAGATCCCACACCTGCAGGAAGGAAGCTGTGGAGTCAGAGTGGCCACCTTGTCCCAGGTGCAGTTCTGGGATCTTAGAAGTGTGACTCACAGGGACTAAATTCTCTTGCATTCAAGGTTCTGTGAGAAGGTCTGAGTCTTGGTGTGACAATGTAGGATAAACACTGGACTGCTAACACCAAGGTCAGCAGTTCAAACCCACCAGGCACTCCTAGGAAATCCTATACAGGGTTGCTATGAGTCAGAACAGACTCAAGGTCACTCAATAACAACATGGGAAGGTCACCCCCTAGTGATGGTTAGACTGAGTTCTCACCAAATGGAATCTGAGAAAGAGCATAAGGACTCTTTGGGGAGCTCTGAGGCTGGATGTTACTAGGCTCTGGTGGCACACTGGATTAAGCACTGGATTGTTAAATGCAAGGTCAGAAATTCAAACCCACCTTAAAGCTTTTCAGCCTAGGAAATCCTATGGAGCAGTTCTCCTCTGTCCTATACTTCAGACTCAACTCAACGGGACTACTCTTCCTAACCTCAGAAGAGAAAAGACTAAGGCACAACATTTTTTAAAAAAGAAGAAATTTAAGTTTATTTTATTGACATGCAGCTCAGGAAACATAAGTCAATAAACAAAACTCAGACCAGAGAAATAATATAGTATCATTACAAAAACTTTTCAAGGGCATAAGTTTAGCTAGGTCCTAAGATTTTTTTTAAACTAAGCTTTTGGTAAATTTATTCTAGTAAATAGGAAATGTTTGAAGTTAAGAGATTTGTGAATTTTGTTCTATTTTGCTTCAATTACTCACAAACTCTTCTTTTGCAAACTGATCTTACTCTCATTTTCTTGTCACATGTCACAAAGTGAGTGAAAATCTTCACTCAAGGATGATTAAGCCTGTGAGCTCCAGAACCTACCGGCCACCATCTCTTCTTCTAAGGCTTGGTCCCATCACTATCACCTCCTTCCCTCTCCTCCTCTCTGCTCACTCTCACCTCTTACTTCCCATACCATCCTTGCTGTTAATCTCTTCCTCTCCATCTACTTCTTCTCCTAAATACATAAACATGTTCAAATTTTTATAGTCTTCTTCCCCTCTTAGAACAGTAAACTTTATAATCCAAAAACACCTCTATGTTCTCATCTCTCACATACATCTCAGTCCCCAATAGTCTGACTTCTCCTACTATTCACTTGAATCTACTCTTGGAGTTAACAACAATCTCCTTCTTAGAATCTCAGCCCTCACACTGCCGCCCATCTTCCTCATCTTTGTGCATGTGATCTTGCTGACTCCATCTTGGCTTGGTGACCATTCCCTTTTGCTTGGTATGTTACTCTTCAGACCACCCTGCTAAGCCTCTTTCCTGGATTTCTCTCCCTCCCCCTACAATTTAAAAGCAGGAGAAGTACAAGGGTTTGGTCCTTGAATCTCTATTCTCACAGCATGCTTCTCTTTGTTCCCACTGCTTCTCTTTGTAAATCACTCCCAAAATTTCCCTCCTTTATATCCACATCCCCATAGGTTACTTTATGAGGATTTCTGACATGCACTTCAAACTCAAAATTACATAACAGAATTCATAATTTTGCCCTGGTGCGGTGCTGTGGTTAATGCAGTAGGCTGCAAAGTCGGTTTGAACTGCAACGTCTGAGGTTCAAGCTCACCAACCACTCCCAGGAAACCCTATACAGGATCACTATGGTTGGAACCAACTCGATGGCACTTACCCACAACAACAAAGGGTAAATTGAATACAAATATAATCCTGTTTTTCATCCTTCTTTAGAGCCAACTCGCCCTTTGCTGTATCACTTTGTAATGCTCCCATTATGATGCTTCAATAGGCCATGGGACTTGATTTGGCCAGTAAGAAATGAGCAAATGTGACACAAGAAAGTGTTTATAATGTGCCATTGGACCTTCTGCTAAAATTAGCTAAACCTGGCCCAGGTTAGTTGAATACTAAAAATGCTCAAGTTAAATATATGTTTGTTGATATATAGTACTGCGATTTTAGAACTGATTGTTATATAGCATTATTACAGTGATAGGTAATTAATACATCATTATTAATGTTCCCACCACTAATTTCTGTGACCCCCCAATTCCACCTACAAACTCTACTGTCCACAAATGTACTCACTCAGCTAAGTCTACTTTCTAAATCTCTCTTCTGCCTGACCCCTCATTTCCCCCTCCACTGCCTGAGTTCACAGTCATCCTGTCCACCTCATAACTACACTCCATGCATCTAGGTGTCCTCCCTGCCAGAGTGAACATTCCCAGTGCTGCTCTGCTTAACGTTTCCTCAGGTCTGCATCCAAACTCTGTAACACAGAACATTACTTGTGGTTGCTGCTGCTGTTAAGTAGATTCAGAATCACAGAAACTCTGTATAGGGTTTCCAAGGAACAGCTGCTGAGCTGGTCCAGTTGGTCCAGTTGGACTCCATAGAACTCCATAGAACAGGACTCCACAGAACACAGAGCCTTCTCTAATTCAGCATCTACCTTCCTCCCCAAAGCCTCCTATCAAATTCCCCCTGCCCCAGCTCCCCCAACTTATCCCCTCAGAGCCTACCTACACTAAGCACCAAGAGCTAACTGGTTCATTGTTATTAAGCACACTGTGCTCTGTGTGCCCCAAAACCTTTTCAAGTTCAGTTGCCTCAATTTGAGGGTTCTTTGGAAGCTTGCCTAATGAACTCAAGTGACCCCAGTATCTGTGCCCCTCTGCAATCTGCACCAGGAACACCATTTTGTCCAGTACTGACCCTCATTCACTCCCACCAGTCATAAGGCCTCACTGTGAGCCCAGAACACAAGAGTCACACTCCCACCTCAGAGTTTTCACTAGCTCTTCCTTCTGCTTGGAATTCTCATGCCCCATGTATTCATTTTGCTAAATCACTACTTTTGTCAAGGCTTTGCTCAGACACCACATTCTCAGTAAGGCCAGGCCCAGTGCCCATTTCTCAGTCCTCACCCCCATATCCTGATCCCCTATCCCTGTTCTACTTTCCCTTTTGTCCTCAGAACTGTTTACCTTCTAATATCATCTATCACCTATTTATTTATTGTGATTTCTCTGTCTCTACATTTAGAATATGAGCTCTACACAACAAGGATCTCTTTTGGTTCACTGATATGTCCCAGGCACCTACAACAGGCTCTGGCACAGATTGTTGTTGTTGTTAAGTGCCATTGAGTCAGTTCCAGCTCATAGCGACCCTGTATAAGGTTTCTGAGGAGCAGTTGGTGAGTTTGACTAACTGCTCACCTTGCTATTCAAACAACCTTGCAGTCCAGTGCATTATCCACAGCACCACACAGATTAGGAGCTGTCTATCATTTACAGTGAATAAAAGAATGAATGAGACTCCTTTTTTGTATCTATAAAATGAGGAACTGAATTAAAGTATCCCTAAGGGTGATCCCAACTGCAGCCCTCCAGGATTCTGCAATATATAGACAACCAACCTGCCACCTTCACCACCAAAGGGGCATCTTCATAGAAATCTCCATTCCTGAAGAAGCAGGTGTACGGCCCATCATCAGAAACCCGAACCTTGTCGATGCGTACAGCAGCTGCCCCCTGAGTGAGGAAGTCTTTCACCAGTGAAGTCCGCCCTTTGTACTGTAACATCTGCTTCTCCTTCTGCTCCCGCTGGTTCTGATACATGAACACCACTTCTGAGAAGACCGACCGGAACCACCGCAGCTCCATGCTCTCCGCATTCATGGCAGGAGACAGGGAGCAGGGCAGTGTGATAGCCTCACCCAGCACTGCCACAATGGGGTCCTTGGGACCAATCACCAGGAACTTCTCTGTGGATACAGACATGGGAATGAGAAAGCTGGAGAGATGCAAGGTGATGGGAGAGAATACACAGTCAACACCTGGCTCCTAAAGAAATAAGAGATGTTCTGATCACAGCATCATGGACCAGAAATGATGTCAGGTACCTGAGAGTCATGTACCTGAACTGCTGGTCATAGGTCCTTCCATGAAAGACCCTGCATTCCATGGTAGTCAAGTTTAAATGTGCGTTTAAGCCTTTCCGATAGCAGTTGAACATTTTAACCACTGCACCACTACAATTTGTTCAGAATCAACCAGTAAACCAGATCTCTGGAACCCACCCCCAAAGTTTCTGATTCAGTAGGTCTAGGAGAGGCAAGAAATGTGCATTTTTCAGGAGTTCCCAGGGTTTTGGAAAGCCAGTGGTAGAATTCTAGCTTCCTTTGAAGATCAAGCAGTTTTGGGTTCATTGTTTATGGGGTCACTATTAGTGAAAGCCAACCTATGGCAGTTAACAGTGAGAACAAGGAGTTACAGAGATTCATATATGCTGGTCCGGGGACAACACTTTGAGAACCACAGCCCCAGCCTGGCCCCATCTCCAGACAGAACTGGATACTGACCTGAGGCCACCAGAGATCAAGGTCTGAACTCTGATCATTTAGTCAACCCCAGGAAATTTCCCACCCCCACTACTAACATTCATTATGTGTGCCCATATCTATCACTTGCACTGAAATATGAGCACTTAAAACTCAGAGTCAAATGTTATTTCTGCCTTCACTCCTCAGGCTCCCAAGAGCAATGTTCACACCTTGTTAAAGAAAAAAAACTTATCACCCTCATCCTTCTGAAGTGGACAAGCTATACCATGACTCCTCTGCAGACCAGGTCCCTCTAGATTCCCAAGTGTCATCTTTCCTACTCCTAGACTCTTGCCTAACCATTGTTCCCACCTGGAGGGCCACAGCAGACTGGTTTCCCCTGTTTGCCCTCATCCCACCTGTCTATTTCCTACAAGGCAGCCAAAGTGATCCTTTTACTGTGTAAGCCAAACCTGTCAGGGTCCCACTCTGCTCAAAGTCCTGGAATAGCTCCCCGTTTCCTTCCAGTGACCCAGAGATCCTATAGAAATGGTAACTAGGACAATTCTAGCCTTGGTTCCAACTTCCCTACCCTTCACTGTCTCTGCTCCAACCAACACTCACTTCTTTGACCTCACTAGGGATATTGTCAGCCTTGCACTGGCTGACAGTTCCTGCAAAAACAGGGACTTTCTCCAGAGATTCTCATGCCCACTTCCCTTCTCCCCCAACTCTTAGTTGACCACCCTACTGAGTACTGCAGCCTGCACACACCCCACTTCCCCTCTACCCACCAATACAGTTCACACTTTCTATACTTTATTGTCCATCACACTAATCTCCTCTAACAGACGATATTTTTCTAAGTTTATTGCATCTAATATTCACAGACTCCTGCTAGAATGTTAATTAGTTAGTTAAGTGTTACTGACTTGGTTCCGTGGGTTTGAACAACAGTTAGCAGTCCAGTGTCACACCAGGAATCTTGCTACAATGTTGTTATCTTCTTAAATGCCGTTCAGTTGGTTCTGACTCCTAACGACCCTATGTTCAACAGAGTGAAACACTGCCTGGTCCTGCCACATCCTCACAACTGCTGCCAGGCCTGAGTTCATTATTGTTACCACTTGCCAATCCATCTCAGAGTCAGGAGGCCCCCTATCCTTTGCTGTCCCTCACACTTTAGTAAGCCTGATGTCCTTCTCCAAGGACTGGTCCCTCCTGATAATATGTTCAAAGTATGAGAAACAAAGTCTGGCCATCCTGGCTTCCAAGAAGCATTCTGGTTGCACCTCTTCCAACACAGATTGGTTTGTTCTTTTGGCAGTCCATGGTCCTTTTAATATTCTCCTCCAACACCATAACTCAAAAGAATCAGTTCTTCAGCTGTCTTCTTTATTCACTATCCAAATACGAGGTAATTGAAAATACCATGGCTTGCGTCAGGCACACCTTAGTCCTCAAACTGACAATTTTGCTCTTCAACATTTTAAAGAGATCTTGTGCAACAGATTTGCCTAATGCAATACATCATTTGATTTCTTGACTGCTGCTTCCATGAGTGTTGATGGTTGATCCAAGAAGGATGAAGTCCTTGACAACTTCAATCTTCTCTCAGTTCATCATGATGTTATTTATTGCTCCCGTGGTGAGGATTTTTGTTTTCTTTACATTGAGGTGCAACCCATACTGAAGGCTCTGGGCTATGATCTTCATCAGTAAGTATTTTAAGTCCTCCTCATTTTCAGCAGGCGAGGTTGTATCATCTGCATATCGCAAGTTGTTAATGAGTCTGCCTCCAATTCTAATGTCACGTTCTTCTTCATATAATCCAACATCTCAGATTATTTGTTTAGCATACAGATTGAATAAGTATGGTAAAAGAATACAATCTTAGTGCACACATTTCCTTATTTTGAACCATTCAGTGTCCCCTTGTTCTATTCAAAGGACTGCCTCCTGGGCTATGTACAGGTTCCTCAGAAGTACCATTAAATGCTCCACAATACTCATTCTCCACAGTGTTGTCCATAGCTTGTCATGACCCACACAGTCAAAGGCCTTGGTGTAGTCAATAAAGCACTGGTAAACATCTTTCTGGTAGTCTCTGTTTTCAACCAATACCCATCTGATGATATCTCTCATTCCACACCCTCTCTTGAATCATATTGAACCTCTGGCAATTCCCTGTGAATGTACTCTAACAGCCATTTTTTAATTATCTTCAGCAAAAAATTTGCTTGCGTGTGATATTAATGATATTGTCTGATAATTTCCACAATCCAGTCGGTCACCTCTCTTTTGAATGGACACAAGTATGGATCTCTTCCAATCAGTAGGTCAGGCAGCTGTCTTCCAAATTTCTTGGCATAGATAAGTCCCATGCTGCATCACTTTGTTGAGAGACTTGTATTCCATCAATTCCCAGAGCCTCATTCTTTGCCAATGCCTTCAGTGTACTTGGGCTTCTTTCTTCAGTGTCATTGATTCTTGTTATATGCTATCTCATGAAATGGTTGAGCCATCTTCTTTTGATGCTTTATGCTTCATTCAATATTTTGCCCAAAGAATTCTTTAGTATTTCAAGTTGAGGCTTTAATTTTTCCTCAGTTCTTTCAGCTTGAGAAATGCTGTGCTTGCTCTTCCTTTTTGATTTTCTAACTCTACATCTCTGCACATTTCATTATAATATTTGACTTTGCCTCCTCAAGCTTACCTTTGAAATATTCGGTTCAGCTCTTTTACCTCCTCATTTCTTGCACTTCCTTTAGCATCTCTATGCTGGAAAACAAGTTTCAGAGTCTCTTCTGACATCCAATTTGGTCTTTTTCTTTTCTCTTCTATTCTTAAAGACATTTGCTTTTTTTCCTCTATGACGTTTTAGATGTCATCCTACAACTCAGTGATTTTATGTTATTAATGTTTAATGCACCAAATCTGTTCTTGAGATGATCTTAAAATTCAGGTGAGACATTTTCAAGGTCATATTTTGGCTCTCATGGACTTGTTTTAATTTTCTTCACCTTCAACATGAATTTCTCTATGAACAGTTGATGATCTAGTCTCTTCCACAGGCTGCCCTTGGCCTTGTTTTGGCTGATGATACGGAGCTTTACCACCATGTCTTTCCACAGATGGAGGCAGTTTGAGTTCTGTGAGCTCCATCTGGTGAAGTCCATGTATATGATCATCTTTCATGTTGTTTAAAAAAGTATTTTAGTGAAGAAGTCATTGATACTGAAAAAATCTATCATGTGATCTGCATCATCATTTCTATCAGCAAAGCCATCTTTTCCAACTACTAATCCTTCTTCTTGTTTCCAACCTTTGTAGTCCAATCACCAATAATTATCAGTACATATTGATTGCATGTTTGATCAATTTAAGACTGAAGTGTCTGAATTCTTCAATTCAACATCACTGGCTTTAATGGTTGGTCTGAAATTTTGAATAATACTGGTATTAATTGGTCTTCCTTGTAGGCACATGTATATTATCTTATCACAGCATTATACTTCAATATAGATCTTGAAATGTTCTTTTTGATGATGAATGTAACTCCATTCCTCTTCAATATGCCATTCTCAGCATAGTAAACCAGATGATTATCAGATTCAAAGTGGCCAATACGAGTCCATTTCAGCACACAAATGCTTAGTATGTCGATGTTTATGAGTTCCATTTCACTTTTGACAACTTCTAATTTTCCTGGATTCATACTTCACACATTCTGTATTCCAATTATTAATGGATGTTTACAGTTGTCCCTTCTCATCTCGCTAACATTTGCTAAAATGTCAACTTTATGAAAACAGTGACTCAATGTTTGTGCTATTCACAGAGCAACACCTAATACCCACGCACTACAATCAAGTTGATTTACAGATCATAGCAACGCTGCATAGGGTTTCCAATGCTATAAATTTTGTAGGAAACAGAAAGCCTCATCTTTCTACTAAGAAGCAGCTGGTGAGTTTGAACTTCTGCCCTTGTTGTTAGCAATCCACTGCTTATTGCACAGCACCACCAGGACATTTAACACATATTCCCTAACAATCAAATCCATGGCCATTGAGGGGATTCTGACCCGCTGTGACCCTATATAGGATTTCTGAAACTTTACCAAAGCAGACAACCTCATCTTTCTCCTCAGGAGCTATTCGCAGGTCAAAACTGACCACTTTTTGGTTAGCATCCCAGAACTTAACCCACAGTACCACCAGGGACCCTTAATACTTGGTAGAACATGTCTGTAACACTTGGGGAATAAGGCAGACTTATGCATGCATGCATTATTACATAAGACATTAAAATTGAGAAATGAAAAATACAGAGGGAAAGATGTTTTAAAATATTGTGTAGATAGTTGGGACAAAGTTTCAAATATCTAAAAGGTTCAAGTTGGAGTCATGGTGGTGCCGTGCGATCAACAATGGGCAGCTGATTGCAAGGTTGGTGGTTCAAACACATCAGCTACTCCATGGGAGGAAAATGAGACTGTATGTTCCGTAAATATTTACAGTCACACTAACCCAAAGGAACAGTTCTGCTGTGTCTTGTAGAGTCAGGAGGAGTCTGAACCCTCTCAATGGCAATGGGTTTAATTTTGGAAACATTAAAGAAGTCATCGTGAGGCAGTTATTAAAAATTTTTACACTTACTTTATGGTATAGTTTTTATATTTTTATTTTTTAACTACACATAGTGGTGGTGGTAATCATACTTTCTAGGGTAGGACCACAAGAATCTCCACCTGTCTGGATGGAGAGACCCAGAAGAGCACCTATGCCTCCCATACACTAGAGGGAGACACAGAGACAGGGTAGGGAGGACTCACCTGCAAACCCCCTCATGGGCAGCTGGAAGAGGAGCAGCAGGGAGGTTAGGTGGCAGACCAAAGAGCAGCTGGAGCCACCCTCCATGTCTCAGGTCTAGGAGAGAGGGAAGGAGTCAGTAGAAACCACCAGACAGAAGGCAGCACCCCATCCCTCACACCCACAGCTCAGCCTCAGCCTATTGCACAGCATGCGGCCAGGGTGGTGAGCTCCATACAACCCTGATTCTGAGAAAGAGCTAAGTCTGGGCCCTCCCAGCTGTTCTGAGGAGACACTGTGGTGTCAGACAACCATTAGGAGGAAACCACTCCTTCCTTTCCCACCCCACTAACATGCATACGGCAGGCTCACTGCACAAATGCAGGCCTTCCCTCCTCAGCACCTGTGCCTCTGAGGGAGACCTCCTCTCCATCTCCATGACTCCCTCAGGCCCTCCTTTACCCCAGCTCAGAAGACACCTACAGCAGCCTTCGGCCACATGAACATGAGCCCCTGCAGCTCTGTATTCTGCCCTCCCTGTCACCAAGGAGTCACCTAAGAGATAGCAGAGATAGATGACATCCTCAGGCAGACTGTGACTCCCACCACAGACACCTTGACCTGTTCAGGGTGGGGCTTTAGTTCACCTACATCTCAACACCACACAGGCATTCCTAGTTCTAACCCATGCCCAGTCAGTTCCCCATCAACTGCCGAGTCAGTTCTGATCAATGGCACCCTGAGAGAAGGAGTACAACTGCTCTTAGGGTTTCAAAAATTAACTCTGAATAGGAGCAGACAGCCTTCTAGTTAGCGGTCCAACACGTAACCCACTGCAATACCAGAGCTAATTTCATTAATGTTTGGAAAAGACAAATATATGATACTTGAAAACACCTTTCACTTAATTTTATTTCATTTTCAA
The DNA here is from genome assembly GCF_000296735.1 of Chrysochloris asiatica. NCBI lineage: Eukaryota > Metazoa > Chordata > Mammalia > Afrosoricida > Chrysochloridae > Chrysochloris > Chrysochloris asiatica. The sequence goes on along the minus strand of NW_006409054.1, from coordinate 92,403 downwards.
TGTCCTACACAAACACACACGCACCTGCATTAATTCACTAGCCTTGCAAGTGGGACCCACTGCAAGTCTCCAGATCTGACAGTTAATCCTTGCCCACTCTGTCTTTGCAGCAAGACTTATGGCTAAGAGGGAAAGAACCCTGGATGAGGACAGAGCAGTAAAGAAGGGAAAATAAACTCTGGTGAGAAAAAAAAGACCCCAAACCACAGCATATGGTCAGGAAAGCATAGATACTGGGGGTCAAATTCTAGGCCCTCCATCAGGCTCCACCACTCACTCTGTGACCACTTTATGCAAGTGACTTGACCTTCTCTGCCATGGTTTCTTCATCTAAACAATGGGGAGAGTAAAAGAACTTCACTCGATACTGTTATGAGCTGTAATGAAATTACAAGTAATGAGAACAGGACTGGATCATGGTAAGTGCTACATAAACATTAAAATGATTGAATAAATGAGAAAAACACTCTGGGGTTCTCTTCAGTCGTCTTATAGAGAGACGATGTGGCCCAGAACACACACACATATATTCTCAACCCCCTTCTCACACTGGCTTTTCCCTGGATCCTCCCCAAGGCCCACAAAGATGTCTCCACAGACAACTCACCTATTCCTTCGGGCTCCAGATTGGAAGGCTATGGATTTCTGATGAATCTCTAAACTCAGCAGTTTGAGAAGACTCCGGGTCACAGGGGCCCCAACAGACCCCAAACCTTCCCTCAGAGTTTACACCTGCAGTTAGCTGCTCCCACATTCTGAGTGAGACACTGTAGGCTCAGGGTCCCCCATCTCTCTCTGAGAGGCAGGTGGTTACAAGGAGAGTTAGGAAAGGATCAGCCCAGGTTACAGAGATATCTGCAGGGACCCCAGAAATGAGCCCCACAGAAGCTCCTAGCCAGAAGTGTACCCGCTTTCCAGTTCTTCCGCCATCTGAAAGTGCAACCTTGCAAAAGGCAGCCCAGGGAGACTCTGTCCTGCCCTCTGGATATTGCTCTCTGTTGATAAAAAGAAAGTAGGGTGATAAGGATATCCTGCTGTGGCACTATAGTATAAGCACTTGACTACTAACCAAAAGGTTTGTGGTTCAAACCCACTAGCCACTCTTTGGAAATACAGGAGTTGCTATGAATCAAAACTGACTCAATGGCACACAATAACCACAACACAATGATCAGAGAAAAATACAAAAGAGGCCACACAAAGATGCAGATTAGGAAATATTTGCTTAGCACATACTATGTGCCAGCTTGCTTCTACCTTAGTGAAGTAGGGATTGAGTGTGGGCAAGTAAAGATTAATGCCCAGTTCTATGCATAATTCAGACTTCTGGTGTGGTGCTGTGGATCAGCACTGGACTACAAACCACAAGGTCAGCCGTCCAAGCCCTCCAGCTGCTCCTTGGAAACCCTATACAGGGTCACTATGGGTCAGAACCAACTCAGCAGCACTTAACAACAACAACAATACATATGGCAGGTGTCTCTGGGTAGCAAAAATGACTAAGTGTTTGACTATTAAGGGAAAGACTTGTAGTTCAAACCTACACAGAAGACCCTTGATAGACTATCCTAGCATGCTGTTTCTTAAGATAGGTCCTAAAAACACTATGGTTCAGTGGCGAGCAAGATGGCAGACTGGGTAGAAAGGCCATAGAGACCCTCTACAAGAAAGATGTGGAAAACCAAAAGAAACAGAGGCAGATGATAGTCCTGGAACTGTGAGTTTCAGAAGAAGGGATACAGAAGTAGATAGAATTCTTACTAGGAGAGGAAACTAAACAAACACAGCAAAAAAACAGAGCTCATCCTGTCAGTGGCCGAAGAACAAGATCTGTTCAAACAGGAATACTTGGTAACTCTGGATGAAATTGAAGAAGTAGAAGAGGTACCTCTAAATGAGTCAACATATGTAACATTTGCAACTTTGCTATCTTGAGCTTTCATGGGTGACTTTGAAGGCAAGAGGGCAGTGGGTGGCACAGAGACTTGCTGCTTATTGGTGGAGAGAAAGGATCATATTTTTTCCTTCTTGTACCCTACATTACCCTGCTGACCAGAAGTGTGACCAACATCCACCTACATACACTGCTAGGGAAGTTCCTGCTATCTGGGCTGTTCAAGTCACATCAAAGTGTGTGGGTACCTAGCAGCACCAGCCCCAGAAACTGGAATCAAATGGGGCCTTTTCCAGAGCTGTAGAGCTGGTCCCAGTCAGCCCTGGACTAAGGGGACCTCTCACCCTCAACTCCTCTCTACTTTGGGGTATGCAAGAACTACTTTTGGGTTGGGTGCCCAGAACAGAACTCCATCGAGAGTTAAGTATTACCATCTCATCTCTTATTCATCCACTACATGAAGACCTTGATTGTCATGAGACCCCAGAATTTCTTCCTCTCTGGATCTGACACCTAACCTGCTATTTTATCACTTTCATTGTTTTTGTTTGTATATTCATTCTCCCTCATCTTTCTCTCTTGTGCTACCTACACATTCTATTGCACCTTTCTTTTTTCTTCTTTTTGTTTTGCTTTTTTCCCCCTAGCCTCTACTGCTTCCTTCTTTCTGACTTTTTTTAAATGCTTGTTTTTTGTTGTTTTTTTCTCATTATTAAATCATTTCTTGTTTTTTTGTTGTTGTTGTTGTTTTAATACTCTCTTTTCTCTTTCCCATTTATTCATTCCTTTTCTTAATTGTATTTAGGTCTTTTTCTTTTTTTTATTATTTTATTTCCTATCTTTGTTTTTCTATCCTTTATCTAATTACTGACAGGACACACAAACCGTATCCATAAATACCAGTGACTACCATACCAACAAGAAGTTGTGGTAGCATAGTGGTTACAAGTTGGACTGCTAACCTCAAGGTCAGCAGTTCAAAAATACAGGCCATTCCAAGGGAGGAATATGAAGCTCTCTGCTCCTGTAAATATTTACAGCCTCAGAAACCCTATACAGGGTCACTATGAGTCAGAACAGACTCCATGGCACACTACGACCACCACCATACCAATTGCTATACACAGTATCAATGACAACAACCAATAGCAGCTAAAGTCATCCTGCATTGAACTCCACAAACAGTGAACAGATAACAGTTCACAAGCTCACCTCCTGATCATACCCAACAGGAAGCAGTTTGATCAGTGCCTAAGAATACACCAACATGCAATTATCAACTTAATACAAATATAACACCATCACAATGTCTTGAAAGGAGCAGACCATTTCAATTCACATGAAGAAATAAGGCAAAGTGGGTCAAACCAGTGACCAAGAGGCAGAGATAGAAAGCATTTTGATGGGAAAAAAAGCCTAGGAACCACCTGAAAATGAATGATACTTAGGAGCCTCCAAATGATTGACAGAAAGGTCAAGTAAAACAAGGAAGAATTCAGGAAAGCACTACAAGAATAATCAAACAAATCAGATAAATGATTGGAGACAATACAAAACCTACAAACAGAAATCCAAGAGATTAATACTAAGATACCAAAAATGGATTATTACATTAAAAGGGCACAGAACTAAATTTAAAACAATGGGAGCCATAAACAGTGAGCTTAAAGATAAATCTCTCAATATTAGTAAGTTAGAACAATCAGAAAAAATACATTGAAAATCTGAAGAAAATTTAAAATTCATGTGGAATAACATGATGAGGAATAACTTACTATTGATTGGAATTCTAGACAAGAAGAGATCATGAAAATCACAAAAAAAGTTAGTTGAAAGCTGCTGGAAGAAAACTTCCCAAGCATCACGAAAGATGAGAAAATAAGCATTCAAGAAGCTGAACAAACACTAAGCAGGATAGACCACAAAAGAAAATCACCAAGTTATATCATAATCAAACTCTACAAAATCAAAGACATGGAAAGAATCCTAAAAGAAGCTCAGGAAAAATGAAAAGTTGTCTACAAGGGTGAACCAATAAGACTAAGCTTTGATTTCTCAGTAGAAACTATGCAAGCAGGAAGGCAAAGCATTGTCAAACAACAATAATATACACAACAAAATCATCCCTCAACTGACAGTGAAACTAGAGCATCTCTTGATAAATAGAAATTGAAGGGATTTATAAAATCCAAGCCAACTTTTAAAAAAAAAAAAATTTTAATGGACTGAGAACCAACAACAGCAAACAACTGGAGACTGACTTACACGACAACACCACACAGAATTCAATCCTGATATGCAAATACCCAGAGTAAAACAGAACTATAAGACTAAAAATAGGGAACCAGAGATACTAATTTAAAATGAAGACAATAACAAAGCAACAAGAGGGGAAGGTAAAGTTACAAAACTTCTGAATAATAAGGAAGTCAAGTTAATTTCAAGATAAAACAGAGTGTTTTAAACTGGAAAAGATCCTAACAAATTATAGGTTAGTGGTGTTATTAAGTGCCTTCAAGTTAGTTCAGACTCACAGCAACCCTGTATAAGTTTCCAAGGAGCAGCTGATGAGTTTGTGTTTGTGACCTAGTGGTTCAACTCGACCTTGTGGTCCAGTGCTTTATCCCACAATGCCTCACCAGGACTCCAAATTTTAGGGTAAACTTGAAGAAAATTAACACACTTCACATCAAACAAAGAAAAGGGAAAACCATGAAGATTTTATAAACATTAAAACAGCAATAAAGAAATTGACAAGAAAATGCACAAACAAAATGAACTCAGCACAGAAAAATATGTGGAACAAAGAAACAGCACTATTCACATTGTATTACTTTTCACAACACTAAAAAGATGGTGGTGGTGGTGATGGTTATGTGCCGAGGAGTCGGTTCCGTCTCATAGCGACCCTGTTTCCGAGGCTGTAAATCTTTACGGGAGCAGAAAGTCACATCTTTCTCCCATAGAATAGCCGGTAGTTTCAAACTGCTGACCTTGCTATTTGCGGCCTCATTCATAAACACTATGCTACCAAAGCTCATTAAAAATATGGGCACATAGCGAGAGGACAGCCACTTCTCCCTCTTTGGAGCAACCCTGCCTGAGGGAGCCAGCATTCAC
>NW_006409054.1:71469-85305 GCF_000296735.1 Chrysochloris asiatica | reverse complement strand
GACTTTGCAGTCTGACACATTAGCCCACAGCACCACACCAGGACTCAGGAAAACTCAGGTGAGAGGAAGGGCAATATACAAGAAGAGGGAGGTTGGCAGAAGATAATGATGACAAATGAAGACACAGGAAGATATGCAAGGACTAAAGGAAATAGGGGTGAATAGTGGCATATACACAACCTTGGAACAACAGTGATCTAGAGGTAGATACATGGACATATACACAGGCTGAATGGGTATGGGAGAGAGAATGGGGGAATAACCACATATGTATAAGAATTTGAAAGAGGATATTTGTACATGGATTTACCTTTCCTGCAAACACAACTATGAATGTGTTGGCATGTACAGCAGGCAAAGTGATGAAAACTTCTTAGGTATTATCAAACATCGTAGGCAATAAGTTGGTGGGGACTTAGGACCAGAGTCTCAGGGGACACCATGGTCAGTTGACATAACATAGTCCACAAAGACTATGTTCTACATCCTACGTGGTGAATAGCAACTGGAATTGTAAAAGCTCATGAACTGCCATCTGAGGTACTTGAGCTATTTGACACTGCATGTTGAGAAGAAAGAAGATTAATGAGAACTGAGGAGCTTGGAATCAATTAGTACAATGGACTAATTGAACAGGTGAACATTAGTCTCTTTGACTCTGAGATAAGAAGCACTAGATGGCTACCACAACCAAATACAGTGAGAGATAATGTGGAATGAAACTCAAAATTATTTTTTTAAATGGACTTACTGTTTGGAAAGAGATTGGAGTAATCTAAGACTATGGCCCATGACCACCACTCAGGTCTTGAAAAGAGCGAATTTTAGTGTCTCAAATTTCAGCCAAGCAGTAGATAGGTACATAGGGGGGAATGCAACACTATTAAGAGTCCTGATGTAGTGCTGCAGAATAATGCACTGGACTGCAAGGTCAGTTTGAAATGCAAGGTAAGTGGTTCAAACCCACCAGCCGCTCCTCAGAAACCCTAGACAGAGTCACTATGAGTCAGAACCAATTCAATGGCACTTGGCAACAACAACAAATAACACATGAAGGTATGCTCACAATGGAATGGTCAATCATTCAAAATCAAAAGGGCAACGTTTATCTAAGGGCAAAGTTCAGAAGAGATGGAAAGGTAAGTGGGATGAATATAGGACCCACGAGGAGAAGGCAGGATAGCTGTTGTTGCCTGGAGGGGATTGCAATCATTGAAATGAAATAAAGTGTATAATTTGTTGAATATAGAACTGATAATCTTGTCGGAAAACCTTCACTCAACTCACAATAAAATGCTTTTTGTAAAAGTGAATAGAGACAAATACTATTAATAGGTAGTACATGAAGGAGATTCTAGTCATTGTAATGATTTGCTGAATATAAAACTGATGGTCTGCTATGTAAAGCTTTGCTAAATTCAAAATTTGAAATTAAAACAACAACAAAGATGAGAATGTAAAGAGGTAGAAAAGCTAGATTCATGCAAAAGGAACAACCACAACAGAAAAAAATGAGAATATTTAGACATTGAAGAAGAACCAATGTCACAGAAAAACTTGTGTAGAAATTATCGAATGGGAACCTAAATTGCAGTGAAAACCTTCGCAAAAAAAAAAAATAATAATAATAATAATAATAAAATATCATTTTTTAACAAAAATCTATGACTACTCTGCAACACAAGGAGTTTCCATGAATCACAATCAACTTTAAGGGCAACTGGGAGATTGTGAGTCATAATCAATTGGAAAAACACTTGGGTGTCTTGTTTCCTTTTGCTTTCTGCATAGGTCTGTCTCTGCAGACTATTAACATGAAATGTTTCCATGGCAACTGAGAAATGGAGTCCAGTCCAAGGCTTTAAAAAGACCATAGTGTGACTGCTTTTCTTTTTCTTGACCCACAGAATACCCAGGACCCCCTCACAACCTGGCAGACAAAGGATTAACACTGGGCACATCAACAGTTTCCAAAGCCTGCTGAAGGACCATATACTAACAACAGTCAATATTTAACATAGTATTATAATATATTTCATTTATCATTAATGGATAATATATATTGTGATCGGATATAATCTTTTATAGCAGCAGTTACCCTGCCTGGACTCCGACTACACACTCTCTCCCTGCCTGGACTCCAACTACACACTCCATGTTCTCCAAAGGATGACTTGGAGCATTGAGTCTTCCCCGACAGCCCCTCTCTCCCTGCAGGTTCCCATCTTATGCAAGGACAGCTGGGTTCATCCCATAGTCTCTATCATCATCTTGAGAGCAGGTCCCTCTGAGCTTGCTCGCTTTTCTCTTCTTCTACATGTCAAAGTAATTTGAGATTGATCAAGATACAACCGAATCCTGTAGATTGCACCTGACCTTTTTAACATCTTGAAGTGAGGATTTACAATACATAGAATAATTCCATCAGATCAGAGAAGATGGAGTTGATCAGATCCTATCATGGGGTTGATTGTGTCATATTAGAGCTCATCATAGAGGTGAAAACTATATCTTAACTGCTAAACCACTATGAATCCTGGCCCAGCTAAACTGACACAAACCTACCTATCACATGTGTCACATCCACATCCTTGTTCAGGTCTCTCATTCTCCACCATAGCACTGATAGTGATGTCTGTCTCTGGTGATTTGTGAATCCCAGGAGGAAAAGACTGTCTCTGTACATCCAGCTACAAGAACAGTGCTCAGCATGTAGTAGACACTCAGTAAACAAATATTGACCTCATTTGCAGAAAAATTTCTTACCAATAAAATGACTACTAAGCATTGTCCAAATTCAGAGAAATGGTTAAGTCCATTCAGAATTATAAGGAGTATTTACTCTACCTTACAAAGTTCAATCAATCCTAGGACCATCAAGGGAGAAAAGCATAAGCAGAATGTGGGACCCTATCCAGAGAAGGAGCCACACCAGAGATGGAGGCAGAGATGAAGACATGGAGAGAGGGAGCAACTGAGGACTCTAGACTCATGGAAAGAGAGGGACTGAGTACTGAAGGCCAGGAGGCAAGCTGTAGAATGTGCCCTTTGATTGTTTTAATTATTATATATTCCTGAGTGTTTATGTGTACATCTCACACACACACACACACACACACCAAAAAAAAAAAAAAAACCCAGGGAATGGAAGCAAATACTGTTGAATGATGATAAATGGGAGAGATTGTAATCATTGCAATGAAACGATAGTGTATGTTCTCCCATGTAAAACTATCACTCAGTTCACAATTTAAAAAAAAATTTTAATATAAAAAAAAGTTCAATCAATTGAATGGATGAAATAGTTTCACACTCTTTCCCTCTGTTTGTCTATCAAAACCAAATCTAAATATATCACTAACCAATTCCTACTCCGATTAATCCTGTATAGGATTTCCAAGGAGTGGCTGAATTTGAACATCTGACCCTGAGTTCCAAACCAACCTTGCAGTCCAGTGCATTATTCTGCAGTGTCAAACCAGTATTGGGTTGTTGTTGTTGTTAAGTGCCATTGTGTTGGTTTTGAATCATTGTTGTTGTTGTTAGGTGCCATCAAGTCAGTACCAACCCATAGTGACCCTATGCACAGCCGAACGAAACACTCCCCACGCTTGAGTCCATCTATCTACCACTTGGCCAATCCATCTTTCTGGGGGTCTTCCTCTTTTTCACTGACCCTCCACCATATCAAACATGATATCTTTCCCCAGAGATTTGTCCCTCCTGACAATATGTCCAAAGTATGAGAGACGAAGTTTGGCCACCTTGGCCTCCAAGGAGCACTCTGGCTGAACTTCTTCCAAAACGGATCTATTGGTTCTTTTGGAAGCCCATGCACTTTCAATATTCTCCTCCAATATGGACCATGTATATGGTTTCCAAGGAGCAGCTGCTGGGTTTGAACTGCTGACCTTGTGGTTCGCAATCCAGTGCTGGTCCTACAGTGTCACACCAGGATTTCAACTACTTTGATTGCTTCCTTGAGAGCCTGCTTAGTGTATATTTTAAATAATTTTGCCTGAAGTCTCCCTCACTGGACTTCTGTTAGGTGGTTGTCATTACTATTCTCAATTTACAAGTGTGGAAGTCAAATTTCTCAGTGTTTAACAATGATGCGCCCAGCAACACGTCTCTCAACTTATGTTGACTTTCAGTTTCTTTTAAATTACATTTGTCTTATCAGAGCAAACATAAGAATGCTTGATTTCCAGATGTTGGGGAGGGCAATACAAGAAGGGGGAGGAGGTGGAAGAACAAGGTAGATAGGGGAACACTGAGACAGGTTTGCATGGGCTAAGTGCAACAGAGGTAAAGAGTGATGCAACCTTGGAAAAACATGGCTCTATAATTCAGGGATCTGGACATAGTTTGAAGAGGGGAAATAATACTAAGATGCTTGACTGTCTTATGAATATTGGTTTCCATTGCCTAGTATTATAAAATAGATAATTGAGTGGAATAGAAAGGAATTTTGGGAAACATGATTACAGAAAACTTGTAAGCCCATCTTCAGCCTATAATTGATTGATATACCTAAAAGGGATTCTAGAACTTGCCCAGTGAAATAGGCTTCTTGCAAAGGCATTGAAGAGTATAGGACCTTAGGTGGAATCCTGAATCCCATCCCCACTAAAAAGGACAAGCAGACCAGCCTGGAACAGCTAGAGCAACAGATGATACTTCTTTAAAGAAAGATGATCAAGAAAAACCCAAAACAAAAATGTCAGTATGACTGGCTACTACAAGAATAAGCAAGCTGTTTGCTGGGAAGCCATCAAGGCAACTAATCAAGTTCCCAGGACAAATGCCCCTTTAAGACTGAAACTCAAAGGGAACACATGAGCAGACATGTAAGCTTACTGGTGACCACATTGGTCTACTGGTAAATGGAAGAGGAAGAAAGGCAGCAATGAAGAAATGGGCTGAGTTCAACCACAGTGCATTGACTCCCACTGACCTGGAGATGCGAGAGAGAAGAAAAAGGCTGGTTGGTCCAAAGTGTGGTGAGACCTGGGGACACATGAACCCATGAACAAGGACATAGCCACAGAGGCTAGAGATGAGAGTGAAGTATCCAGCTGATATGAAATAAGGGGAGTGGCACAAGAACACCCAAACTTGCAGATAGTACCCTTTTGACCTAGCCTTGATGGCTTGATAATCAGAACTCGAATAAAAAAAAAAAAAAAAATTTGATAAAGGAAACAAGGGTAAATTGCTACAATTTGATAAACCTGACCTATATTCATGGAGGTAGTAACTCTAAATACCAACAGAGAGGGAAGGAGTCTTCATATCAAATATCAGTGCTATCCCCTCTGTACACAGGGTATATGGGATGGGCAACTTAGACATTGGCTACCTAAAATGATGGGGCGATAAAGGCTCATTACAAGGCTTCAGAAGGGAGTTTAGTTTAATAGTATGTGGGGAAAGAAAGAGTCCCCGCTGAATAGTTTTCATCTTGTCTAGATGGGTCTGGTTAAAAGAGATGGAGATAAGATTCTTATGATTCAATAGTGAGTAATTTTTATCATGACTATTTGCAACACTCACAATTGTAAAGGTAGAAGTTTTGTAACAAAAACAGGGGAGTTGTTAGTCTTACAGTCTAGAAACAAAGGACCCTAGGATCATCAAGGGAGAAGAACACGAGTGGAATGTGAGACCTTATCCAAAGAAGCAGCAACACCAGAGATGGAGGCATAGATGGTGACATGGAGAGGTGGAACAGTTGAGGACTCGAAATTCATGGAAAGAGAGGCAGCCAGGAGACACACTTGCAGAATGCACCTGTTGGTGGTGTAAATTATTATATACCCCTGAGTGTTTAAAAAAAAAAAAAAAAAAAAAAGGAGCGAAAGTAAATAGACAGAAACATTGTTAACTGATGGTACATGGAGGGGATTATAATCCTTGTAATGAAACAGGGTGTATGATTTGCTGATGATCTGCTCTGTAAACTGTTACTCAATCCATAATAAGAAAAACATAAATTAAAAAGTTGGAAAAAAAAGAATGCTTGATTTCTCCCCAGAAGTTAATTCTGATGATATTACAACCGTGGGCAAACCTAGGACATCTTAATAAAACCAACATTGTTACCCAAAAGGTCGTTGTCTGCCAATACGCACAGAGGAATGGGAATATTTTCATTGATTTTAACCCAAAAGTAAATAGTAAGATAAAACATGAGGCTCAGTCCACATATTGACACATCCGCACTTACACACCAACCCCCGCGAACCCCAATCCTTCACAATAGGAAAACTTTCACAGCCCATTAAACACTTGGGAAATTTTATAAAAATTTGTTTCAATAAAACAAAATTTTATTGAATACCTACTAAGTGTCAGGAACTGGCCTTCACAAATTTATTTTGTTTCACTTCATTCTCACAGATAAAATGAAACCTCTGATTCACACAGTCCCAACACATGAAGGAAATAGACTGTCCTTTATAAAGGGAAGGTGTCCCCAGATCAGTCAAGCTACACAAAACCTCTGAAAAATGTCCAGACTAAAAGTATTAATTTTGCTGTACATTCAATAATCTGTCAAATATGTACTGACAATTTACAAACTAGGCAATCTGAGACAAATGTGAAGGGACAGCTGAGCCCTGATATCCAGGAGCATTTAGAGCAGGAAATTTCTAGAAGAAGAGGAGCTGGAAGTATAAAGAGGCAGACACACACAGCCCCAGCCCTCCCCAGCCCTCAGCTTCACACAAGTCAACATGAAGCAGGAACTTCAAGGGGACGTTGGACTCTAGCATACCATTTATGACATGGTCTGAAAGCTTATCTTACCCTGAGTTCCAGCACACTGAGCTCTGATACTGGGAGGGGAGATCAGAGCACAGGCTAGATTCTCTTGAAGAACACTGAGGGGCTGACAGGAAGGACCTCAAAAAGGAAACTTCAGTGCCCTGTGCAGCACATCAGGACAGTGTGCCCACTTCTATGATAATAATCACTGTTCACTAAGCCATGAATGATATTTCTAGATGTTAGTATCAATTATCTGAATGCTAGTAGGGTTAATATTTTACTTTCCTTTCTAACTGACACGCAGTGTCTCTTATCTTTAAGTTGTCTGAACTGCTTTTGAAACCGTTTTAGACAAATACCAAGGCCATAAAGTAATGGTAAATGTAACATGCATTTTGACTTTAAAATGTAAAAGTTAACAAAAAGGATTCAACATCTTTTCTGAAAGGTTCATCCTGGTGAAAATTTATAAAACTTGATTTCTCTTGATAAAGAACTCACTGGGTTATCTTCTACTGAAGCAGAAATTTTCAAGAACTGTTTCCTGACTGTTTATTTTCTGGAAGGTGGAAAGAAAAGCACACATATAATGATGTTTTTTTTATTTTCCTTTACATTTTTTCTATCAGTCTTCAGACCAGCATGACCCCGGATGGAGGGCTTGGCTCCCACTGGCAGCTGCTGAAAAGACCCCCACAGGCACAGCAGGGCTTCATCTTCTCTGCACATGCCCACCTGCACCTCTGGTGAGGAGTTCCTCCTTCACAGTGTCACCTCCATAACTGAATACCCAACCACAGGCAGCTCTGGGAACTCCTTATGTCCCTTCCCCTCCCACTCCCTGGGGTCAGAGTCTGCCCCAGCCCCACCCAGAGGTCAGCTGCAGAGTCCTCCTGGCCCATGACTTCTACACCACCACCCTCTAAATGGGCATCAACCCTGCTTCCCACTTCTGAGATGCCGGGGGAGGTGAGGACAGGCCACTCACAGCCAAATCCTGAGACACGTGGAGGTAAGGAGTGAGGCAGGAGGAAAAATGACCTTTCATATATGTTGCAGACTGCAGGTAATGGGATGTTGAGACCCTGTGTCATGGACAAAAACCCTACATGATGGCGCCACTCAGGCTTGTTAGCCAGGAACCCTGTGGGCTCAAGGAAGTAACCTCCGGACATCCTGGGTTCATTGGCTTTTACGAAGTCACTGTTGGGCTACCTCTGTATAATTTTCTCTAGTCCTATTAATTCATTCTATGCTTCTAACCCCAGTAATTGTAGCTTCTGAGAAAATGGTTTTTATAATGCCTCTCTTAATGTCTCCACTGTGTTAGCAGTGTGTAAGGTTCTAGGAACAAAATCTCTCTGAGGAACAAACTCTGGCCACTGGGCAAGTATGTCCAAACTGTTCTTTATCAGATTATTCAGTTATGTTTGATATTAACTTAATACATGAGCCCTTGATATCCATGGACAAACATTAAAACATAAAAACCTCTCCTAAAGCCAAGGCTGTAAAACATTCCAAAGGCAAGTTTGCTGGAGCCAGGCTGCCCAAGGAATTAACTCAAAGTAGATTGGCGACTTCCAGGGTTTTGTTCAAAGAACAAAAGGGCTGCTGTCTAAATCGCTCCCAGGTGCAGCCCATTCACCTAGGCATCTCGCTTCCTCCTGCAAATCTGGGCCAGGCAGCTGACACAGCGGGACTCCTCCCAATCCTTTTCACCTTCCCCCATTCGAGATTAGGTGCTATAGGTATGTTAATTAGGCTTGAGAAACCGAGTTGCTGTCATGGGATTCGAACCTGAAAAGTACTATATAAATTTGCTTGAAATTCTGGAAAATTAAGGATGTTAGATTATCAAGACAATTTGTGATGTATGTTTTAGAAATTGTGCCTATGAATCATTGTCTCCTGTTTTGAACAATTAATCACATTTCACTTCTGTACCCTGGCTTATTAAACCCAGCCTTCCTTTGTGCAAAGCTCCTCCCCAAAATAAAACGGAGGCGCAGACCGAAGCCCGCATGCATTACAACTTGCAGGGCCTGCATTACGACTTGTAGGGCGGTGCTTTACTGCCTGCAGAGGCCACGGTGCCTGTAGTCCAAAGTCAGCCCGCCAGTGTCGCATCCACCCTAGTTTCAGGGTGTCTATTTGTCTCTCTCTTTGCGTCTTTCTGTGTACCTTTTCTCTATCACTTTCGCCGCCAGATCTCCCTCCTTTGTGAACCAAACTTCCGTGTCGAGGCCGGTTCTCAACACATATAGAAGTTTTAATTACACATGTTTCAACTAATAAATAAGAAATGAAAAAACAAAAAAAGGAAAGATAAAGCAAGAGGACAGAAATAACAATGTCACAAGAAAGGAAAGCAAATGGAAGGAAGGGAAGAAAGGAAAGAAGGGAGAAAAAGGGGGTACCCTGGCATTGACACAGCACATATATGAGGCTGAGAGGTCATAATGGACACATATAACAAGTGGTCCCAATCAGCAGTCTCCAAGGTGCCCAGTGCATGGCTGCAGACAGTAAGTGCGCTGCCTTGAATATTGCCCAGGAGTGACCCAGTCAGTGATCTGTGAAGCACATACTGACTCCCCTGTACTATGTAGATCCTCCCTACGGGGAGGGATCTGAGGACCCAGTTGTGGGGAAAGGTTGAAGGACTTGCCCTTTGACTCTCTATCCCTGAGAGAATAAGAGAAAGTAAGGACTGGACCCATAATATAGGGGAGAAGGCCTGTCCAACCCTGACAGGCAGTCCTAATGGTCCCCAGGATACCAGGTTGTTTTACCTCTTATTTCATAAAAAACTATCTCCAGAGTTAGAGCTGGAGGTGTGTGGTCAGAACCTCTGCTCTCTAATGACCATGGCCAAGTACTCAGGACCACTTTTCCTCTCTGAACATCACATCTTATTTCAGTGAATGTCTATAATCCTGTGAAGCAGTTCTTTCTTTCCCTCATGCTACCATTGAGGCAACAGAGGTCTAACAACATGAGGAAACCTGACCAGGGTCTCCCAACTATGTGACAGGGCCCTAAACAGCAGCCAGGTCAGCTCCACAATTCAACCAGCTTCAAACCTGGGTTACCAGAGTAAGATCACCAGCTCTAAGATGCTCCAGAGAATCGGAGGTGGGGTATAAAGAACATTATCGCTTGTATTTATATGGGTTTTCATCCTATATATTTTAATGTATTATATGTGTTCATTTTTGTAATCTGTAGAACATCAGATCATATTTAGGAACTGCATGTGCAAAATTTAATACTGAAAGCATTATATGATATCACTAGAGTTTGAAGACCTTACTCCATATCTTCACTCCAGAAATCATCTCTAAAGCAACAGCTCTCAGGGCAGAAAGCAGGCCAGATTAATCCAGGACAATAAAAACCCAGAAAACTCATCAGGCTTCCCACAGCCTCTGCTGCCACCATGTGACCACTACTGGGAAAACAGAGAGAAGGGGTCCCTGTCAGAAAACTGAGAGAGGAGAGGGTTGGACAAGGCAGGAAATTAGTCTTAGAAAGTAGAATGGAGTTTAAAACAGCAGACACAAAAGACTACATGCTGTAGGATTCCAAATATATGAAGTTAAAGAACAGCCAAAACGAATCTTCAGGCTCCCTGTAGAACGTCTAAGGTGCTGCCCCTCCCAGTCAATCAGAACAGAGAGTAATCTCTGAGACATGTTGTCACTGAGTTGATTCCAACTCATGGACAGCCTGTGTAATACCAAGTGGAGCTGCTCCATGGGCTTTCTTGGTGTAATCTTTACAAAAGCAGATTGTCAGGGTTTTTTTTCCGTACACATTGCCTGCAGTGGGTACACCAGCAAGGTGAAAAAGAGGGGAGGAGGTGGTAGACTTAAAGGAGGGGTGCATAAAAGGAAGAGATGTGAAGGGGTGGACAATGAGGCTGGAGTGTGTGCCCCAGAAGTGTGACAGGGAGGTAGGGTGAGAGGAAGAAGAGGAGAGAGTGCAGGGGATTGCAAAGAGGAGAAGGAAAGAAGGTAGTGAGGGTCAGACTGTGGAAAAAAGCTCCTAGTAGTCAAGCACATGCTGTTTGCAACACCCAGGAATCCTTGAGGCTTCTTCATCATTGTAAGGTGGAGACAATGGCACAGCAATTCTGCACTCTCAGATGTAAATCCCAGGAGACCAGGTCTCCCAGGCCCACTGACCTTCAGCCCTGTCCTGGGGCTGTTATTCACCACCTAGAATCTCTCCTTAGCCCTTTCTCCTCACAGTTCCTCCAATTTGAGGATTCTCTCCTCACTCGTCTCCTCACTGCCTTCTCTTCTCTTCCTCATCCTCCCCTCATCCCATCTCCCCTCCCTTCTCATTTCCTATCCTCTAACCTCTTCCTTTTATCCTCCCCTCTTTTTACTTTAATCCCCCTCTCCTTCTCACCTTGCTGGGCTTTGATGTAAGAAGAAAAGTAAGAACACTTAGTAGTTATGATTCAAGCATTTATCATCATTTTGCAGATGAGGAAATTGAGGTTTGGATAATCCAAAACACTCACTAACTGCTGGCAGAGATGGTAAGTAGACAACACAGCATGTAAATCACACAGGCCCAACTGTAAAGCCCAAGCTCCTTTGAGTACTAAAGTGTTCAAGCACAGTCTTGGGCAAGGGTGGGACATCTTCCCCAGGTGGGAAGTTTGATCTACAAGTTATTGTTGTTGTTTTCATTAGGAAGGGATGATAAGTTGAGCAAATAATAATAAACACTTTTCAAATTTATTTTACAATTAAAAGAGATGTTTTATTAGAGAGTAATTACTTCCCATGGATTCCCAATATGAAATTTTAAAGAGATTTCAAACTTGGGCAGGGTGCATTAGGAATATATTTGTGCAAAAGATAAATGGTTTCAAACCAACCTCCCACAACCCTCTCCTCTCCTCAGCTGAGTTCAATAATTCATTGCAATGACCACACAGAACTCACACACCATGCTAACAGCTACAGGGTTTATTATGGAAGTTAACAGATTACAATGCAGGATCAAAAAATGCTCAGAGGGCACAGTTGTTTCAGTGAGGACAGCAGTTCCCACAGGCAGGCCTCTCTCTGCCTGGTCAGTTACAAAGCTCTTTTAGGGCTGCTGATAAATGACCACTGGACACACCACTCCACCATAGCCTTCAACTCCAAGTCACTCAACTCTAGCTCCATGGATCATAAAACCTAGCCCCCCACTCTACAAATGAGCCTCCTGCCCAAAGGCATTCAGCTTTACTTTTCTGTGAGCTGGAAAGCCCACGGCTCTGTCTCCTGCTCTGGATCTTGATTCTGCTGCTGCTGCTGCTCCTCTGTCACTCCTCTGATGTCACAACTTTGTGTCCCTGGGCTGAAGAGGGTCAATGTGCAGGGATCTCAGGATCCAAATGGCACTCTCCACTCCTGGCTCTTCTTTGCTGCTGGTAGTCAGACCCTGCCCATCCCCCCACCCCCATTTCTGAGATGGTTCATTTGTATACACATTAGAGCTTCAGTTTTTACAATCACAGTTAATCCTGTTAAGCATTCACAACTGAATAAAATATTCCATCAGCATCTTCTCCAACTTCTTCTTATCCAGACCCATGAGGTCAAAATGTTTGTTGCGAGTTTACAATGACTATGTTTAGAAGAGACATTAAATGACTCACTACACCTGCAACTTGGTTTTCAGTGTTTAATGGATGAATGAGTGAGTTTTTATAGAAGGTAACTGAGGCAAATTAGGATACAAGTGCTGTAGTCCACTTAATTGGTAAACATTAAACTATAAAGCATGGCCAGACTGAAGAAATTAAGGCAAAAGGATTAGGGAAGAGCTATGATGCCTAAATTCCCACAGTCCCCTCCAGGGGTACTGGAGTCACACTTCATCCTACACAGACATAGGCCACCCTTTCATCCTCCATTTCTAATAATAAAAATGTATACTATCATTTGCTCCCACTTGGCTCCTACTTTCTGGGTCTCGACTGAGGAAAACTTGCAGGTGAAAGGAGAAATAACACAAGTGTGTGGACTGTGTAGAGGTTATAACTGAGAAGAAGGATTGGTGAAGACTCCCAACTTTCTGGTATGGGCTCCCTGTATCTGGTGAGAACAATGACCAAGAGAGAATGCAGAGGGTAGCTGTATAGATGTGGCAGATGGCAATGTGTTCTGTTCTGAACAATTTTGGTTTAAATTCTCTGTGGTATGAAGCAGTGCTTTTAAGTTTTAAAGTATGATTTTGAAAATGTTTACCAATTAAGTGGTTTAACAATAAAATAAACAATGTGATACATATAGTCCTGGGACTCAGGAAAGGATTGAGCAGGTGTAGAGGAAACAGGCTTTGCCCAGCCAAAGCTTTGCTTACCTCTAGCTCCCTTCTGTTTCCTAATTCACTCTTATGGAGCTTCTGATGAGGTGGCCTTGGAAGTCCGGATTCCTGCCACGTTGCCATCTTTATTCACCACAGCCTTAAGAAATCCTTCCTCCACAGGAGGCCTAGAAAATTAAATCATTCCCACAGCTACCTAAGACCATTTTCTGTATGTAAGTCTCCTAATAAGCTCCTTTACCATAGTCCTGGAGTTGTCAGCCTCTTTCTTCAGTATCAAGGTCCCGTCTATATTTGAGGCAAATATGGAGTTATGTATCCATGCCCCAACAATTGATGAGTGGAAGTGAGGTTACTGCCAGGGAAAATCCCAGGTTGGTCAACAAATTCCATGTAGGGAGGTTTGACCCATAATGTTTAATGCTTGTGAACCATTGTGTATGGGGATGTCTTGAAAATGTCGAGCAGCATAGTACGGTTGTAGGAAAGCACATGGCTTCATAAGTGTGGAAAAGCAGAAGAGGTGGTAGCTGAGGGACACCTGCTGTTCTGGGCAGTTCAGCTGGCCACCAAGGCCCAGATAGTCATTGAAGAGCATGTTAAGACATCTGTGGAAGGCACCCAAACTTGCTGATAGTACCCATTTGACCTGACCTCAATGGTTTGATGATCAGAACTTGACTAGAGGAAATACAAAATTTAAAAAAAAAAAAAAAATTTTTT
>NW_006409054.1:68151-71149 GCF_000296735.1 Chrysochloris asiatica | reverse complement strand
TCAGTATTCTCCTCCAACACCACAACTCAAAGGCATCAATTCTTCTACGATCCTCCTTATTCACTGTCCAGTTTTCGCATCCATATGAGGCTATTGAAAACACAATGGCCTGGGTCAGGCGCACCCTAGTCCTCAAGCTGAATCAAAACAATAATGTAATATTATCTCACACCAGAATTAACAGCAAAGTTCAAAAAAAAACAGAAAACAACAAATTCTGGGGAGGGTGTGGAAAGACTGGGATCCTCCTACATTGCTGGTGGGACTGTAAAATGGCTCAACCACTATGGAAAATGGTACAGCACTGCCTCAGAAAGTTGGAAATACCTTACGGACCCAGCAATTCTTCTACTTGGTATACAT
Organism: Chrysochloris asiatica; assembly: GCF_000296735.1. Lineage (NCBI taxonomy): Eukaryota > Metazoa > Chordata > Mammalia > Afrosoricida > Chrysochloridae > Chrysochloris > Chrysochloris asiatica. The sequence continues at coordinate 70,786 of NW_006409054.1, read as the reverse complement.
CCACAAAAAATACGGGCCAGACACGAGCAGATCTATGCACACTAATGTTCATACCAGCACTATTCACAATGGCAAAAATATGGAGAGATCCTAAGTGTCCATCAATGGAAGAATGGACAAACATTGGTACATACACACAATGGAATATTATGCAACCTTGGAGAATAATGATGAATCTGTAAAACACCTCATAACATGGATGAACCTTAAGGACGTTATGCTGAGTGAAATTAGTCAATCACAGCTGAGACCATTATTGTAAAATCTTAAGAAAAGCTTTCCATACTAAAAGAAAAATTCTTTGATGGCTACCAGGATGGGAAGGAAGGAAGAATAATTCACAGGATAGGGGATAGAACATGATGGCTTGAATGACAGGGAGGGCAATATACAAGTAAGGGTAAGGCAATACACAAGAAGGGGGAGGGGGGCAGATGAACAATGAAGATCAGTGAAAACATGGGCTAAATGGGATGTTGTTGTTAGGTACCATCGAGTCAGTACCGATTCATATCGACCTTATGCACAGCAGAACAAACACTGCCCAATCCTGGGCCAACCTCACTATTGTTGCCATGCTTCAGTTCATAGATGCTGCCACTTGGCCAATACATCTCGTTGGGGTTCTTCCTCTTTTTCTCTGACCCTCCACCTTACCAAACATGATATCCTTCTCCAGCGACTGGTCCCTCCTGACAATAAGTCTGAAGTATGAGAGATGAAGTTTGGTCATCTTGGCCTCCAAGGAGCACTTTGGCTGCACTTCTTCCAACACAGATCTGTTGGTTCTTTCTGCAGTCCACGGCACTTTGAATATTCTCCTCCAACACCATAACTCAAAAGCATCAATTCTTCTATGGACTTTCTTATTCACTGCCCAGCTTTCGCATGCATATGAGGCTATGGCAAATACCATGGCTTGGGTCAGGTGCACCTTAGTCCTCAAGCTGACATCTTTGCTCTTCAACACCTTAAAAAGGTCTTGTGCATTTAGAGATAATGATTTATACACAACCTTGGATTACCACCATCCTAGATGCAGGAATCAAGACATAATCTGAATGGGTAAAGGAGGAGAAAAAAATGTTTATGGACTTGACTGTCCTGTGGATATGGTTTCCCCTGTCTACTATTGTAAAACTGACATTTAAATGTGACAGAAATTAATACTGGAAAGTATGATTACAGAAAGCTTGTAAGCCCATCTTCAACCTATAATGCATTGTATTAGCTAAAAAGGGAATTAGTATTTGCCCAGGGAAATAGGCTTCTTGTTAAGAAGTATGGGGCCTTTGCAGAGTAAGGGGCCTCAAGTGGAGTCCTGAGCCCCACCCAGAACCTTCTGAGTTGGAACATTCCCACTGAATAGATGTGCATACCAACCCAGAATAGCTAAAAGAACAGAAAATACTTTTTGAAATAAAGACCAACAGAAAAAAATCAGACTGCTTGGCTGTTAGAGTATCAAGCAAGCTTTTTTCTTTGTGGGCATCAAAGCAATAAAAGTCAGCACATCAGGGAAAACCAACTTCTAAGACCAAATCTCAAAGGGAACCCATGAGCAGCCTAGTATGCTTTCGGGTGACCGCCTTGGTCTATCTGTGAGTGGAAGTGAGGGAAAATGCAACATTGAAGATACAGGCTGAGTTTGATCTTGTTCAATTGACACTCATTAACCTTGAGATGAGAGAGAGAAGGGCTGTCTGGTCTGAAATTTTGGGAGATGTGTGAACTCCAGAGCCCATGGACTCTGACATAACCACTGGGGAATAGAGTGGAGAGTGAAGTGTTAAGATCATCTGAAGTGGGGGAAGGCTTGCATGAACTCACAAACTTGCAGATAGTACCCATTTGACCTAACTTGGATGACTAGCTGACCGGGAATGCAACTAAATGAAGATAAAGAAGATTGATACTGTGAGCAAGCATAAATTGCTACAATTTGATAAACTGTGCCTTTGCTTATGTTACTCAAAATTCCAACCGAAATAGAAGGATACTTCATATCAAGGATCTAGCTTGTTTCCTCAGCGCATTGGCTTGATTTTGTTGTTGTTCTTAAGTGCTATCAAGTTGGTTACAACCCATAATGACCCTGTTTAGGGTTTCTGAGGAACGACTGGTAAATTTCAACTGCCACCGAGAACAAACAAGATGTATAGCAGAGAGCTCTGCCAACAACAACACAGAATACCCTACCAAGCAGGTTCAGGGGATGGTCCCAGAACTCTGAACCACATATAAAGGAATACTTAGAAGGTTGGAAGGCTCACAGCTTCCAAAATTTGTGGCAGAAGCAAGAAATCTATTGCTTTCTGGTCCGGGACGCTCAACTGCTCCAGGAGCCGCCATCTTGGGTGAAACCATGTGGGGGAAAGATCGGGGCGGCCACAGACCCCTGGCAGAACCCGCTGAGATAAAGGTGTGGACATTCTTCTCTTTTGGTAGCTGTTCATTGGTCCCTTGCTGTCTGTGTACCTCCATTCAGGTGACTATAGGGGTTCCTGAGCTAGTGGGCACCCTAGCCCCACCCTCGGAGGGTTCTACTACACAGGCGCACAGATCTCCTTAAAGAGACAGTTTCCAATTAAAACCAAATGGCCACAGCCAGCCCTGAACTGTTTCCAACTAGAAA
>NW_006409054.1:63163-65347 GCF_000296735.1 Chrysochloris asiatica | reverse complement strand
GTTGAATGTGAAACTGATGATGTGCCCTGTAAACTTTCACTCAATCCACAATAAAAACCTTAAATTAAAAAAAAAAAAAATTTCAACTGCCAACCTTGCTTTTCAACCTGACTTTGCAGCCCAGCTCATCAGCCCGCAGCGCCACACCAGAACTCTGTTTATAGGGGTGGAAAATTTAGACACTGACTGTCTATGGGGGTTATAAAGGCACTAAGTATGTGGCTTACAAGCTTTCATGAATGTGCTCAGTTTCAGAATTAGAGTGTTAGCATAGAATCCCCACTGAACAGTTTTCCTCTTTTCCAGATGGATCTTATGAAAGAGGATGGGGGATGATGGTGATAGGATTTTATGGTGTAATTCTTATCAAGATTAAAATCATGGTGGTCACAACTATAATTGTAGAAGATGTATAAATAAAAGGCCGGAGTAGTTAATCTTTCAGAAATCATGGACAATATCATTAATATCACAGGCAAACAAAATTTTGCTAACAATCATTTGAAAACGTCTGCAACAGTACATTAACAGAGAATTGCCAGAGGTTCCGGCCTGATTCAGATGAGGACACAGAGTGAGAGATATCATTGCTGATGTCAGATGGATCTTGGCTAATAGCAGAGAATATCAGAAAGATGTTTACCTATGCTTTATGGACTATGGCTTTCCACTGTGTAGATCATGACAAGCTATGGATAGCATTAAAGAGAATGAGTATTCAGAACACTTAAGGTGTTCATGTGGAACCTGTACATAGACCAAGAGGCAGTTATTCAAACAGAACAAGGGAACACTGAATGGTTTAAAATCAAAAGATGTGTACCAGGATTGTATTCTTTCACCATAATTATTCAATCTGTATGCTGATCAAATAACCAAGAAGCTGGCTAATATGAAGAAGAAAACTGTGCTTGCTGAAAGCGAAGTGGACTTAAAATACTAATAAAGATCAAAGAGCACAGCCTTTGGTATGGATTGCACTGCAATGTAAAGAAAGCAACAATCCTCACAACTGAGCCAATAAATAACATCATGATAAATGGAGAAAAGATTGAAGTTGTCAAAGACCTCATTTTACTTTTATCCACCATCAACAGTCATGGAAGCAGCAGTCAAGAAATCAAATGACGTATTGCATTAGACAAATCTGCTACACAAGACATGTTTCTAGCATTCAAGAGCAAAAATGTCAGTTTGAGGACTGAAGTGCACCTGACCCAAGCCATGGTATTTTCAATAGTCTCATATGCATGTGAAAGCTGGACAATGAATAAGGAAGACTGTAGAATTGATGCATTTGAATTATGGTGTTGAGGAAGAATATTAAAGGTGCCATGAACTGTGAAGAACAAACTAATCTGGATGGAAGAAGTACAACCAGAATGCTCCTTAGAAGCCAAGATGGTCAGACTTCATCTCTCATACTTCAGCATACTATCAGGAGGGCCCCATCACAGAAGAAGGACATCACACTTGGTAAAGTGAAGGGTCAGCAAAAAAGGAGACCCGCCCCAATGACATGGGTTGGCACAATGGCAGCAACAATGGGCTCAAGTGTAGTAACAATTGTGAAGATCGCACAGAACCACGTGGTGTTTTGTTCTGTTGTACACGAGTCACTATGGATCGGAACCAACTCAACTGCACCTACCCACAGTACAACAGTGATGAGTTAAAAACAAAGTAGATAATGTTGTATAGACCAGTAACATTTTTTTATTTTCAGATTTTAAATCATTTTTCTTAATAATTTAAGAAAAGATTTAATAAAAAATAGTTAGGTACTAAATATGGTAACAGATAAGGTAAAAACTGTGAAAAAACCACAGAAAATGAAATACCTGTTCAAAAAAGAACCTATACAGTAGGTTCTGTGTAGTCAGTAAAGTGGATCCATGGAATATATACATATTATTAGTTTGTATTCCTATATTTAAGGTCATGGAATTTGAGGGGCTTCACAGAATCTTAGCCTGAAAAGAGGAGTGAAGAGTTCTCAAAGATATAATGTGAACTCTGCTCTAGCACAAAGATAAACGGGGGATTAAAACTGAGAATGTCTATACCATGGAATAGGAATGCAATGAAGGCAGTCTGAGAAATAACCCTACTTTGTGTATATAACAACAATAAAAATCTTAGAAAGCATTTTGCAACTTTAATAAATATAACCTCCAAGGTAAA
>NW_006409054.1:57937-62975 GCF_000296735.1 Chrysochloris asiatica | reverse complement strand
ATTTACAGCCTCAGAAACCCTGTACAGGTTCGCTATGAGTCAGAACTGACTCCATGGCACATATCCACCACCACCACTCATGTGACTAACATCATATTTTCTGCATACCATTCTTTTCTATGTCAAAGGAATATGCCTATAAACAAAAAAATCAAACTCACCACCATCAAGTCAATTCTGACTCATAGTAAACCTGTAGGGGAGAGTAGAACTTAGGGTTTCTGAGACTATAAACCTTTACAGAAGCAGACAGACTCATCATTCTACCAAGGAGTGACTCCTGTGTTTGAACAGATGACTTTGCAGTTACCAGCCAAACACTTAACCCAGTGTACCACTAGGGCTTCTAATATGCCCATGTTGCTGTTGTTGTTGTATGTGCCATCGAATCAGTTCCAACCCTGCATAGGGTTTCCAAGAGTGTCTGATGGATTTGAACTTCTGATCTTTTGACTAGCAGTCCATGCTTATCCTACAGTGCCAAGCCAGGGCTCAGTATACCCATAGCTCATCCAAAAGTAATACAGTGTCACAAAGTAACAACCTAATCAAAAATGGGATAGATACAGCAGATAATATATTAACACATTAACTGATATCATGTTGACTCTGACCGCTAGTGGCCCATGTGTTGTAGAGTAGAAACCCTTCTACATAGGATTTTCTTGACTGTAAGGAGCTCTGGTAGCGTAGTGGTTATGAATCGGGCTGTGAACCTCAAGGTCAGCAGTTCGAAAGTACCAGCTGCTCCGTGGGAGAAAGATGAGGCTTTCTGCTCTTGTAAAGATTCACAGCCTCAGAACCCCTGTTCAGGGTCGCTATGGGTGGAAACTGACTTGACGGCACTTAACAACAATAACAAAAAAATGGAAGCAGATCATCAGAACTTTCCTTCTATAGTACTGGTGGGTGGGTTCCAACCTCCAAACTTTCGGTAAGGAGTCACAAATAATGTGTGCCAAGTAGGAAACTTATGGAGTCCTGGTGTGGTGCTGTATCTCAATGTACTGACTGCAAAGTTGGTTTGAACTGCAAGGTTGGTGGTTCAAGCTTACCAGTAGCTTCTAGGAAACCCTATACAGGGTTGCTGTGGGTTAGAACCGATTTGACGGCACTTAACAACAACAACAAGGTAACTTATATTAACACATAGTAGTGGTCATGTTTTTGTTGTTTTGTACCATCCTCTCAATTCCCATTCATAGCCATTCTATAGGACAGAGTACAACTGCCCACATAGTGTTTTCTAGGCTTTAATCTTTATAGCAGAAGATTTCCAGGTCTTCTCTCCCACAGAGCTGTGGTGGGATCAAACCAACAGCCTTTCAGTTAGCATGAAGCACTGGCCCATTGCATCACCAGAGCAACTTAGATTAACACATAGAGAATATAGAGAGTACTTATAACTCCACAAGGACCCCAATGAATATATTTCCCATGACATGATTAGGGGAGTGAACCTGAACAACCACAACAATCAGTCCAAGTCCAGGAAGGAGACAGACACCATGTCAGTCAATTGAAAGATAAACTTTTAATATAAAAAATATAAACAAAGAGCAAAATATGCATTCATTTACAGGGCACATAAATTATTCCCTAAGACAGACCATCTGCTAGGACACAAAGCAAATCCCAATGAATTTTACAAGAAGCAAATCAATAAAAGTATCTTTTCTTACCACAGTGGAATGAAACTAAAATTTAATAAATTGAAAGAAAACTAGAATATATATACATATATATGGGGGTTAACAGCACATCACTGAACAATCAATGGATTAAAAATATATATTTACTACTAAGAGGTTCTTAACTACTAAAAGAGATTAAATAAAGTTCTAGAAAATACAAAACTAGAAATATAGGGCATACCCAACTCCACTAGAGCTGCAGTAGAGTATGATGGAAGGAAGAAATCTGGGAGAGGGTCTCCTGAAAAGACTGACATTTATAATTCATTGGGAAAAGATGGACTAAAGCCCAATGTATAATGAACTTTGGCCATGGATCAAAGTTGGTGCCAAAAAACCTCCCTGAAAATACATTCACTTGGGTGCTACTAAGACTCCCCAGAAGGCATCATACTGCAATGCCAGTCTAATTCACCAAAAGATGAGCAAAACTGGACCATTTGCATGCCACTGGCCCTGCATCACAGGATCAACAAGAAAAGCCTAGAACTAGAAAGAAAGAAAAACATTACTGTGTGTTGGCATGTTATCTCCTGTGTACTGACAAGGTCCCGCTTTGTGCCCACTGGCAAAGAAGAAATGTTAACAGGCTTGAGGTGCAATACCAAACAGCACATCAAAGACAGGATAAAGTGTAACTGAGAGGAAATAAATTGATAATAAGCAGAGTCTACTCTTTTGGTTATTCAGCTTCCATACACAATATTTTACATGAAAGTCAAACTTTCATGCAACAAAACTACTCAGTTTTCACCTCTCAAGACAAAGCTATCGTTACAAGTGAAGAGTCCTTATCCATTTCCCAAAACAAGTCACAGTCACTGGCTAAATTATTAACTCCTTAAATTCAGTTACAGTTTCAGTGGGTATTCTGTTATCATATTCTGTGTAATTAACATAGCAGCCACCAACTTGTATATAAAATAAGAAATTGAAGAAGAAGAAAATAGTTTATGTGAACAAATAAACACATACACTTGAGAACCAAAGAAAAAATATGGAAAGCCATTATAGTTCTTGTTTATGTAATTGGTTCTAGAGTTGGTATCTATGACTTCTCTCTTCTACTTCCTTTTCCTTGTTCTCCCACCCTCAGCCAGAACCTCAGAGTTCTTTACCTGGTGGAGTGACTACACCTTCATTCCTGAAAGGTCAGTCTCAGTGCTCAGCAGTCCTGTCCCTTTGGGGATGCTGAGGTTTTCCATTTTCCTTTAACACCAATAACTGAGACAACGCTCATGTTAAGGCTCTCTGCAATTCTCTGCTCTAGAATATTCTCCTGTCCATTTCTATCTTAATTTTGTTAGCAGTTCTCTTCTTCCTACCTAGTATGGACCAAAACAAGAACCTAGTTCCTTCTTCTCAATTTCCCGAATTAGCACACACAGTGTGTTCATGAGTTACAGAATTTTATAGATGATTTAGGAAAAAGAAAGGTTTCCACTATCCAAGAATAAGTATATGAAAAATATATTTGACTCTTTCATCTTCCAAGTCCAACCCACCATGTCCCAGGAAAATTCTGAAGGTGAACACTTCCTGATCAAATTGCCTAGGCCCCTTAGAATAGAGGTGGGGTCCCACACTCAGTACAAAGTCCAGTTGGATAAAACAAACTACATTGCAGAGGATTCAACCCCTCTCCTTTCATATACCAACAGTATAAAATGCTCACAGAGTACTTTTTCACAACCAAAATAAAATAAACTTCCATGGTCAAATTCTACTAACACTGAACCAGCTCAATTAAAAGTCAGTTTTTTTTCTTCTTGCTACAAGAACACAAGATATAAATCGACAATTTCAGAGTCAACCACATGACACCCAGTGCCATCCAGCACTCACCTCAAAGTCTTTCACTTTAGGGAGTCTGAAGCTCCAAACAGAGCCATCGTAAGGGGACCCGGACAAAGACAGATCCTTATGAGGGCACAACCCTGGGGCCAGAGGGGAGTAATGGAGATTCAATCCCTGGGAAAACATAATCAACACCAGAGCCAGATCTCAACCCCTCCTCTGGAGGACTCATTTGCTCATTCAAAGAAGAAGGCAATTTGTTAAGATGTACGGGTGTTCCCTTACTCCCACCTACCATGTAACAGATAGTGAGGCATGGGGTTCCTGACATAATCATGAAATATGGAAAGAGGGTCCCAGAGAAAGAAACCTGAGAGAATGAGAAAATATGAGACCCATCAGTCATGTAGAAGGAGACATCCCCACCATCGTAGTCCAGGAAAACCCCCACTTGGCAGGGAATCTGTCTAAGAGTTAGTAATGTATCAGGGTTATTACAGGCACAAAATCCATCTGAAAAGTTTCCCACAACCCAAAAGCCCTTTTCTGGGCTCTCTTTGAACCACCCATCCCTATTCACATCTTCCCTACAAACCCCCACAGCCCACTCATTTGTGTCTCCATCTCTGACTTCCACTTCCCAGTAACATCGCCCTGATGTGATACCCTTGGTGCCCAACACACTGCAGCTGTCATCAGTCAGGTCCTCACAGTTGTCCTTCCGGCTCATACTCATGTTTTCCTGAGAGAGGGCAAGGTTGGAATGGGCAGACTGTGGATCCAGAGTGACAGACCCTGTAAAGAGAGTTAGCAAATCATGCCAGCCCCTGCCCTGCATTATAATAAGGACACAAAACCACCTTCCCTCAGACCTACTTAGTGCCATGATGAGAGGGCTAAGCACCTGAACTGAGAGCTAGTGATTCCAGTCCACAGCCATCCACTCAGGATAAGGAACCAAAAGACTGATTTGGGGTTTGGATCCATCACAGTGCCCTTAAGGACCAGTTTGGACTCCTGGGCCTCAGCGATATCTAGTTAGCAACCAACATCTGTCACACTCCCTAGCCTCAGCTACATGACTACCCCCTCCACATCCCACCCACCACAACCAGTGGTGCCTGCATCTGTATCACCACCCAGAACTGAAGCAGAGCCCAGAAACTCCCAGACAAGAGGAGCTTCCAGAAAGAACTTCCAAGTCACTCACAAGTCTCGAATTGCTCCTTCCGCCACTCTACAAGAGAACCAACAATTTCATGTCAGAATATTACAGACTTTACATATCAGTGTCAACATCTTTCCTCACAAAACATAGTGATGCAGAAGTCCTAGGGAAAAACGTTTTCAAAACATAGGACTGATGTATTTATTTTTTTCTTTCTCTCACACACCTAAAAAATTCACTTTCCCACAAATCCTCACAGCCTTCCCAAGAAGGCTACCCCATGAAGCTAAATACACAAGGATTGAGAGGCTCTAGTAATGTTGTTGTTGTTGTTGTTGTTGTTGTTGTTAAGTACTGTCGAGTCGATTCTGACCCATAG
>NW_006409054.1:50852-57722 GCF_000296735.1 Chrysochloris asiatica | reverse complement strand
TCCTGTAAAAATTAACAGCCTTGGAAACCCTGTACAGGGTCGCTATGAGTTGGAACTGACTCCATGGCACTTAACAACAACAACATACCTACCTGAACAAAAAGGTCATTGCCTAGCTTTGACTATCAAAGCATGCTTTCTCAATACCTAGCCAGACAACTTGTTAATACCTAAGTTTTGTTGAAAAAGAATTGAGGAAATCAGAATTTCCAAGGCCACTATTTACTTATCAACAGTTGATTGATCTAAACTTCAAGGATGGCTATAAACAATGGATAAAGAGAATTACAATAAAGAGAATTACAACTGGCTGAACTTAATTTATGGAATAACTATAAACCATGTTGTTGTTAAGTGCCATGAAGTAAGTTTGGACTCATAACAATTTGGTATAGAGTTTCCAAGGCTTTAAATCTTTTACAGAAGCAGAAAGCCTCATCATTCCCCCCACAGAGTGGTTGGTGGAGTCAAACCGCTGACATTGTAGTTCCTAGTCCAATATTTATCCTACGGAGCCATTGCATCACCTGACTGTAAGCCATAAAGGAAAAAAATTCAGGATGTGGCATAAACTGACCCAAGTTAAAAGGCAATAGAGCAGTTTTGAGAAAAGAAGAAAGAGAAATTCAAAGCATAAAGCACATTCACAAAGTAAGAGGTCAGATACTAGTGACCTGTCTTTCTCTCTTCACAGGCACTGGAAGCAAAAACACTCATATATCCATAGGAAAACTAAAAAATATTGAATCTAGTCATCTCCTTCCTCCAAGAATAGCCCAGAGATAATGCAGGCATCCAGGAGAAACCCCATTTTGGCAAATAGAATACCAGTCCCAAAGATGCCTATATTCTAAGCCTCCATATCCATAGGACCTGTGACTATATTACCATGCATGTTCTTCCCTCCCTATGAATCACTAATTGTTTTTGTTGTTGCTAAGTGTCATTGAGTTGGATCCAACTCATAGTGACCCAGTATAAAGTTCCCAAGGAGCAACTGGTGGGTTTGAATGGCCATCCTTGCAATTAGTAGTTCAATGCTTGTCCTGGAGTGAAATCTGCTGAGTCCATTCAAGTGCAGATTAAAAACAACTTAAAATTCCTCAATACCCCCTTAGACTTGAGACCATAAAAGGATGGTGGTTCATTATCAAGGATTTCTTAAGGAGGATCAATAATCCTCTTCATCAGTCCTTGTAATACTCCCGCATTCCTGTGAGAACATCTAGCAATCAGGATGGGAGATTTGGTCAAGATTTAAGAGCAATCTATTGTAATGACTACTCTCCATGTCTTATTAGTTAGCATACCTGGTGAAATAATATGTAGTGCATATATTAGTGTATATATGTATATATATATAGTGCATTCTTTAGCATCCTGGTACATCATATTAGATTGCTTTTACTTAGAATAATCAGCAATTTACTTGATTGTCATGTCCCAAGGTTTTAAGAGTCCCACCATTATTCTCAGGTTCTTCATGCAGATTTACAACACCTGCAATTCCCTAAGAAATCAATATACATATCACTTTACTTGGCTCAACAAATTGCACTGATTGTATTTCTAATGGCATTTATTTGCATGCCCATTACTCATAAGGAATATAACACTTCTGTTCTGTAGTGAATTATTCTTCTAGACATAGTCTTTGTAACTCCAAATGGCTGAATGAGGCCATGCAAATAGGGTCTATGGAATTCTAATGTGAGAATTTGTTCATTCTGCCATCCCATTAGGTATAAAATCAGCCATCTCAGAAGCAGGAAAAGGAAATCCTCTACCATCAAGAAAAGAGAGTCAGGAGCAAAGTAAGTTCTTTGGACCCTGAGATGCTTACACACTGAGGAAGTCAGTCCATCACTAAGTCAGATCTTTGACACAAGAGTGGTGGAGAAGCAGCAGCAGCAGGGTTGGGAGCAGTAAGAGTACAAGACAGAGTGGCAGGCTTGCTGCCCATGGACTGAGAAAGCTGAGTGCCTTTAAGCAAGAGACTTACTTATAGAGTGAGGTACTTCAGGGATCCAGTTTTGATAATCCATGAAGCTAGAGCTAAGCATCTTATGGTAGAGTAGTATGCCATTTGGGTACTTATCAGCAGCACTAAAGGAGCTTTGTAATGTTGCCCAACTAGGACAAAAGCCAACGGGCTGTGTGGCTGAGAGGCCAAGGAGCAAAATGAAGCATATCTGGTCATGGCTTAGGAGAAGTATTTTTGACTGGAAGAATCGTTTCTGAACATTTCTGATCCTGAATTTTAACCTAATAACTTCTCTAATAAATCCCATAATCATATTTTCTGTGAGTTCTGTGTGGTCATTGCAATTAGTTATTGAACCCAACAGAAAAGCAGAATGTCTTGGGAGGTTTGTGTCTGAATTGGCCTTAAGCTGATGTTGAGTTTGATTTTCATTCACATTTGTGAACTCAGAGGAAGTTAGATGTAGCTCCCATACTGTTCTTGCAGCTTCTAAAGAAAAATTCCAGCTGGCCCTCTACTCCTTAAATATTTGAGTCACCTTCTTTCTGCCAAAGGTGTCACATTAAACCCCAAGTGGAAAACAGCAATTCTTAATTTCCCATCTCCTAAAACCATGAGGCAATTGAGAAGATGTTTAGGGTAGTACAGCTATTCTTCAACACAGATTCCAAATTTTTCATTAATGATTCTTCCCTTATATAAATTATTAAAGAGAAAGGACCCCCTGATTCGGGGTATAGATCAGAATAACTCTATTGATCATTTTAAATTTGGTCTGCACTCTGTTCTCTGTTCTGGAGTGCTAACACAAAAACATAATGATTAGCAAAGACCAGAAGGGTATTATAGTTTACAACTAGATCCAGTGGATTGTTCCCTACTCCCTTCAGTTATAAACTACAGAAACCACTGGAAAATCAATAGAAAATACTTCTGATATTGGGAAGTACTGTTTGGTTTTGTTCTACAGGCAATCAAAGATTTGTTCAATTCTGGAGTACTGCATCACATATCCACCTATAAAGCTGTTCTGCTTTCCTCTCCTCCTGTTCATAATCACATATAGCATGTCAAAACCTGAAACCAGACACTTTATTTCCTTTCATGAACACATCAATGCATGACTGTCTAAATCTAACTCCCAGGACTGATATACAAGAAACTCCTTTAGAGAACACTGACCTTGTTTTGGTTGTAGCTAGGTCATATCTTAAACATCCCCCAATCTCCTACAAATTTCACACTAACTATGCCATAATCTTCCCTACTAAAGTAACAAAAGTAGGACCCCTCCCTAAAGCCACCTTGGCCTACAAGCAGAGCTGTAGGCTCTGACTCAAGCCTGCATATTAGTAAAGGGTCTAATAACTCAATTCAAAACACTATCATCAAGTCAATTCTGACTCATAGCAAACCTATACAGGGTTTCTGAGACTCTTAAGTATTTACAGGAGCAGACAGCCTCATCTTTTTACTGCAAATCAGCTAGTGAGTTTGAACCGCCACTCTTGAAGTTAGCAGCCCCACACCTAACCCACAGCACCACCAATGTCAACATTTATTCACACAACTGATATGTCATTGGATTTATTCATGCTTTTGGACTATTATGAAAACAAAGGGGGGTCTTCAACATCAGCTGCACTGAAACTTAAAATAGCCAATTCATTCAGGAACTACTGAATGCATTGTTACTACCAAAAGCCTTGTTGTTGTGGTTGTTAGGAGCCATCAAGTTGGTACCAGGTCACAGTGACCCTAGCACAGCAGAACACAACACTTTCAGATCCTGCAACAATCTCACAGTCGTTGCTCTGCTTGAGCCCATTGCTGTTGCTACTGTGCCAATCCATCTCATTGTGGATCTTCTTCTTTTTCTCCAACTTTCCACTTTATGTAGTATGATGTCCTTTCTGAGGGGCTGGTCCCTCCTGATAATATGCCCAAAGTACGAGAGACAAAGTCTGGCCATCCTGTCTTCTAAGGAGCAGCCATTATTAAAATATAAACTAACCAAAAGGAGCTTACTTCTGCAGAATTAAAATATTGTACTAAGTATTTTCCATTCATCTACTACAACAGTGCTCATACCATTCTAAATCTTATGGAATGGTAGAGAGAACACACTCAGTTAAATTTTGTAGTTCTTTAGATCTTTCCTTAGTTTCACTGAATTCCAGGTCAATTCCCTTTGGAAAACATAAACTCACAATCTATGAAATTGTTATCAGGAAAACCCATGAACTTGCCTCATATTAAATTTATAGCTCCAAATAGTTAAATAACCATTGTTAACTTATTAGATCCTGTCAAGTTAGCTCCAACTTTTAGCAGTCCTATGCACAACAGAACAAAACATGCCTGCGCTACATCATCATACAGTTTGTATCCATTTTGCTATTTGAATGGTATATTTAACCCCTTTACATTTAGTGTGATTTATTGAGAGGTATGCATTGATTGTTATCATTTTGCTGTGTGCTTTTTTCTCATATTGCTACTTTCTTTGTTCCACATAAATTTCTGCACTGAGTTCATTTTGTTTATGGGTTTTCTTTTCATTTTCTTCATTACTGTTATTTTAAAGTTTACTTAATCTTTCTGATTTTCCTCTTTTTATTTTCATGTGAAAGTATATTGATTTTCATTGAGGTTGCCCTGTAATTTATTAGGTTCCCCCATTTAAAAGTCTATTTTACCTTGATATCTATTTGACTTCCTCACCATTTGGAAATTCTATATCTACACTATTTCCTCTTTTTTGCTTTGTAGTTGACGTCATTATAATTCAATCTCTCTGGTTCCCTGTTTTCATCTGATAGGTTTGCTTTATTTCAAATACTTCTATATATGGATTGAGTTCTGGATGGTGCTGTCATATATGGTAATGTCAGATTGTTGTTGCCTGCTGTTGTTGGTTCTCAATCCAAAGAACATCTTTCAGTAATTTTTGCAAAGTTGGTCTGATTATTTCAAATTCCTTTAATTTCTGTTTATCTGAAAATGTCCTAATTTCACCATCATATATGAGGGATAGCTTTGTTAGGTATATGATTCTTGGTTATAAATTTTTTCTTTCAAAGTTTTTTATATGTCATCCCATTGCCTTATTGCCTACATGGCTTCTGCAAAGAAATCAGAGCTTAGTTTTATTGGTTCTCCATGATACGTTGTTTTCCATTTTTCCAAACTGCCCTCAAGATTTTTTTCTTTGTCTTTGGTTTTAGAAAGTTTGATTATGATACAGCTTGATGATTTTCTTTTGGGTCTGTCCTCTTTGGGGCTTGTTTAGCTTCTTGAATTGTTATATTCATATCTTTCATGGTGTTAGAGAAGTTTTCTTTCAGCAATGTTTCAACAATATTCTCTGTCCTTTTTATCATCTCTTCCTGTTCTGATATTCTGATCACCCATAAGCTATTCCTCTTCATCGTGTTTCATAAAAATCTCAGGCTTTTTTCCAATTTATTCATTCTTTTTTCAAATTGTTCTTCTAGCTTACTAGTAGTGATACATTTATCTCTCAAGTAACTAATTCAGGCTTCCAATGATTTAAATATACTCCCTTTGTCCTTTTGATATATTGTCCATTTCTGAAATCTTAGTATTAATTTTCTGGATCTCTATTTGCAAATTATGCCAAAATTTGCATGTATTTTGTCCATTTGTTATGGTAGTATTTCCCAAATTCTTCTAAAGTTTTTTCTGCATTCTCCTTGCTTTCACTGATCTTCCTGTCAGTCCACTGAAGGTACCCAAATATCATTGTTTTAAATTCTTTCTCAGGCAGTTCCACTGCCTTTTCTTCCTCAGACAGATTTTCTGGCTCTGCATCTTGGTCATTTATTTGAGTCACTCTTTTGTTTCTTCAAGTGAGTCCAAATCTTCTGTTGTCTCCTAGACATTGTGGTGTCATTGTATTTGTATTTAAATGGTGAATGTATGTTGTTGTGTCATCAGGCTCTCACCAACTTTCTCCTGCTGGGAGTGTGCACCATTTTCTGTTTGTCACTTGTGCAGCGCAAGTGAGGGTAAGTTTGACTGGCATTGATTGATGTCTATCATTGATCAAGTGGTATAAGTGCTGGTATTGACTCTTATCCAGTGGGTGTAGCTGCAAAGGGTATAGTTGTGGCTGAGTTGTATTGGCATGGTAGCTTCTTTCCGGTGGAGTAAGAGAAGAAAATACAAAGGAAAATACACAGAACAAACCAGCACAAACAATAGCAAAAATAGAGCAAACAATAGCAAAATATAACAAAGGAAAAAATAATGAAAAACAGGCATCAACAAGAAAAAAAAAAAAAGAATACAATTGAAAATAGGAAAAAGAGGGACAGGGAAATAGAAGCATACAACAGGAAAATAAGAGGTAAAATAAAAGGGAGATAACAAATATTAAATGAACAAGAGAAGGAAGATGAAAAGAGAAAGAGACTAAAGAGTAGCAAAGAAAAGTCAAAAGAAAAAAGAAGAGGGTAGAAATGAGAAACATAAGAAAAGAAGAAAAAAGCAGAGAGAGAAAGGATAAAAATTAAGGGAAAGAAAGAGAAAAAAAGATAGACAAACAAAAACCCTGAAACAATAAAGGAAAAATAAATAAACAAAACACCAATGCAGTTGTTGGGCCTAAAGAAGAAGAAACTCTGAGGGGCTCCTGCTGTTCAAGGAACTCATGAGGTGGGTGGAAGAGGGATGTGATGACTGAGGTTCCAATACTAGTTGGAGTTCTTATACACATAGGTATTTTCTATGTTCAGGGTACACAATCTGGAAATCATTCATAGAAACCCTTCAGGTTACTAGTTTCATTGTCTATCAGAACCAGAGGGCAGTTGGGGGCAGAGTGGCTGATTATGAAGGTTCTGCTAGTCTAATAAGTTATT
>NW_006409054.1:49930-50627 GCF_000296735.1 Chrysochloris asiatica | reverse complement strand
CTTCATCTTTCTCCCGCGGAACAGCTGGTAGTTTCAAACTGCTGACCTTGAGGTTAGCAGCCCAATTCATAACCACTACGCTACCAGAGCTCATTTTGACATTAGTGGTTGGTGCATATTTGAATAATAGTCAAATCAACTGGTCTTCCTTGAAGGCATATATATTTTATCTTGTCACTGACAGTATTGTACTTCAGGATAGAAAGATCTTGAAATGTTCTTTTGAAAATGAATGTAACATCATTCCCGAAGAGTGTTGTTGTTATTGAGTGTTGTAGAGTCGGTTCCAACTCAGAACAATCTGGTATAGGATTTCCAAGGTGCAACTGGTGAACTTAAACCACCAATCTTGCAATTCAAAGCAACTTTGAAGTCCAGTGCATTAACTCACAGTTCCACACAAGGACCATATGATTGAGTCAAAATGGCCAATATCAGTTCATTCAGCTCACTAAGGCCTAGAATGCTGGTCTTTATGCATTTTACTTCATTTTTTATGACTTCCAGTTTCCTAGATTCATACTTTGTGCATTCCATGTTCTGATTATTAATGGATGTTTATAGCTATTTCTTCTCATTTTGAGTCATGCAAGCCAACACCATATAACAAACTCACAGACAAGGGATGGTGGTTATTTATAGAAATAAGTAAATGGCATATCTCTTGCACATGTGATGTGTAAATGTGTCATGAAAC
>NW_006409054.1:48140-49384 GCF_000296735.1 Chrysochloris asiatica | reverse complement strand
GTTGTTGTTGTTATGTGCCATGGAGTCGGTTCTGACTCATAGCGACCCTGTACAGGGTTTCCGAGGCTGTAAATCTTTACAGGAGAAGAAAGCCTCATCTTTCTCCCGTGGAACATCTGGTAGTTTCGAACTGGTGACCTTGCGGCTCACAGCCCGATTTGTAACCACTTCGCTACCAGAGCTCCTTAAGTTACAAATTAGGGTTCCAATTATTTAGGGGGATGAAAAGATCCCATCTTAAAATATATAAATATTATGTTGCTGTTGTTATTAAATGCCATTGAGTTAGTTCTGACTTATAGCAACCCTGTATAGGGTTTGAACCTCCAACTTTTTGATCAGCAGTCCAGGACTACAGCACCATACCAGGACTCCATATAAATATTATTAGTGTTATTGTTGTTGTTGTTGTTGTTAAGTGCTGGCAACTGGATTCTGACTCATAGCAACACTGTATAGGGTTTCTGAGGAATGACTGGTGAGTTTGAACTGCCAACTTTTCAGTTCAAACAACCTTGCAGTCCAGTGCATTAACCTGCAGCACCATACCAGATCTCCATAAATACTACAGAGACACTTTATTAAATCTTAAGCAGAAGTAAAATTAAGACAAAACATATCTAGATCACCCAGGTGAGGGAAACTATCAATATGATTCCAAAGTTCTACCTCAACATGGTGGTCTGTTATCACGAGAACAAAGGAATCTCCCACCACAACCATGACTCAGTGACAGCAGCAAGGCATTGCAGATGCACACCTGACCTACATAAGCAGGGAGGGGATGGTTGTAAATAGGAAAGCTTACAGGCTCTGTCTGAGACTTCCACAGTATGAGGTCACAGCCAGGTGACCCTACAGCCATCAAAGCCCTTGAAAGGGACTTCCTGTTCTTTTTGTGCTGTCTGGAGAATGTGACCCAAAACCGACTTTTCAAATATACTGCTTTTTACTTTGGCACTTTGGCAGTCAGAGTTCATGAGGAACTCAAGAAAAATTGGCATCTGAGCACTTAAACCTGGGCACAAGAGAGAACTAAGCTCTGCCTGGCTGGAGTTATCTCAGGCAAAATGCCTTCAGATTCTGAGATAATTTTATAAATAATGGATATCAGACATTTGTTCAGTACACACTATGAACCTATCATATGAAAAGATTGATTCCAATGTGATGGTGGTGTTAGTCCTTACAAAACAAAAGGATATGCAAATGCACATTAAAATACTGGAGGCTTCAATTCAGCC
>NW_006409054.1:39111-45180 GCF_000296735.1 Chrysochloris asiatica | reverse complement strand
CAGGGAGCCCAGTCCTTATATATATACCTGACAGGCACAGGGAGAGGGGACACCTGGACCCAGGTGGGATGGGAGACCCAGGGACATTTGGAGAGTCACTCACCAGTGTGGTAAATTGCCTTCCTCCAGTCTGAAAGGCAACATACAGGAAATGAGGTGAACTAAGAATCAGACAGAATATCTTCCCCAAGCAGGACACTGAGAGTTCAGGAGGGAGAGAAGAACTTACTCAGCTCTCTCTGTAGTTCATCTGAAAGATATGGGGAAAAAGAAAAAAAAAAGCATGAACTCTATGCCCCAAAAAAAGAAAGACTGTGCTGGAGAACCCACACAAAAAGACTCCCTCTGTATACTGCAGAAACTTCTTCTAGACCCATCCGAGCCCTCATGGCCCATAGCATCTCTCAGGATCTCCTGAGATTCCTGTTCTGAGTAAGGGCCCTGGGTCTCCTGGAAACCACTGCTACCAGCTCTGTTCCTGCCCTCAGCTTTTCCTCAGAACATCAGCTCTGCCCTCCCCAGTCTAACACAGACCCTCCCTCTCTTACCTGCCTCCTTCCTGGCCAACTCCAAGTCCTTCTTGTCCTCCCCCTTTTTCTGCTGAAGATCCTCCTGATTCTTCCACTCCTGCACCTTTGTTGAATGTTCTTTCTTGAGAAAATAGCCAGCCCCTAAGCTGAGGAGCATCAGTATGGTCAGGCTCACCACAAAAGTTGGCATCCACGGAGAGACCTGTGGGAAAAAGGGCTCTGTGGCCCACCAGAGACATCATTAGGGTGCACCCCAGTTCAGCTCAGCCTAGTAGAATCAGAGCCCCATTCTCCTCTGCCCAGCCCAGCTTGAAGCAACAACAGTGCTGACCTGGGATGAAAATGGCCTTCACCTTCTCCTGACCCAGGATGGGGTTGAGGATGGAGCAGGTCACGTTCCTTACAGAGCTGTCTCTCACCACCAGCGAGGCCGCCACACTGAACAGTCCCTCAGCATCTTGAGCATAGGACTCAGAGAAAGCCAGGAACTTCTCTCTACTCGGGTCTTTCCACTTAACCAGGGGCTTCGGAAACCACCCAGAAGCCATGCACACCATGCGGATTCCATCTTCCTCTGGTCCGTCAATGTACACTTGAGGGTCAGATCCCACACCTGCAGAAAGGAAGCTGTGGAGTCAGAGTGGCCACCTTGTCCCAGGTGCAGGCCTGGGATGCTAGAAGTGTGACTCATAGGGCCTCAATTCTCTTGCATTCAAGGTTCTATGAGAAGGTCTGAGTCTTGATGTGACATTGTAGGATAAACACTGGACTGCTAACACCAAGGTCAGCAGTTCAAACCCACCAGGCACTCCTAGGAAATCCTATGCAAGGTTGCTATGAGTCAGAACAGACTCAAGGGCAGTTAATAACAACATGGGAAGGTCACCCCCAAGTGATGTTTAGACTGAGTTCTCACCAAATGGAATCTGAAAAAGAGCATAAGGACTCTTTTGGGAGCTCTGAGGGTGGATATTACTAGGCTCTGGTGGCACACTGGATTAAGCACTGGGTTGCTAAATGCAAGGTCAGAAATTCAAACCCACCTTAAAGCTTTTCAGCCTAGGAAATCCTATGGAGCAGTTTTCCTCTGTCCTATACTTCAGACTCAACTCAACGGGACTACTCTTCCTAACCTCAGAAGAGAAAAAACTAAGGCACAAATTTTTTTAAAAAAGAAGAAATTTAAGTTTATTTTATTGACATGCAGCTCAGGAAACATAAGTCAATAAACAAAACTCAGACCAGAGAAATAATATAGTATCATTACAAAAACTTTTCAAGAGCATAAGTTTAGCTAGGTCCTAAGATTTTTTTAAAACTAAGTTTTTGGTAAATTTATTCTAGTAAATAGGAAATGTTTGAAGTTAAGAGATTTGTGAATTTTGTTCTATTTTGCTTCAATTACTCACAAATTTTTTTTCTGCAAACTGATCTTATTCTCATTTTCTTGTCACATGCCACAAAGTGATAGGAACTCTCCTTCACTCAAGGATGATTCAGCCTGTGAGCTCCAGAACCTACTGGCCACCGTCTCTTCTTCTAAGGCTTGGTCCCATTACCATCACCTCCTTCTCTCTCCTCCTCTCTGCTCACTCTCACCTCTTACTTCCCATACCATCCTTACTGTTAATCTCTTCCTCTCCATCTACTTCTTTTCCTAAATACATAAACATGTTCAAATGTTTACAGTCTTCTTCCCCTCTTAGAACAGTAAAATTTATAATCCAAAAATCACCTCTATGTTCTCATCTCTCACATCCATCTCAGTCCCCAATAGTCTGACTTCTCCTACTATGCACTTGAATCTACTCTTGGAGTTAAAGACAATCTCCTTCTTGGAAGCCCAGCACTCACACTGCAGCCCTTCCTCATCTTTGTTCAGCATGTGACCTTGTTGACTCCATATTGAAGCCAGCTCCATCTTGGCTTGGTCACCCTTCCCTTTTGCTTGGTATGTCACCCCTCAGACCACTCTGCTAAGCCTCTTTCCTGGACTTCTCCCCATCCCCCTACACTTTAAAACCAGGAGAAATATGAGACTTCAAAACTTTGGTCCTTGAATATCTGTTCTCACATCACACTTCTATTTGTTAACTCTGCTTCTCTTTGTAAATCACTTCCAAAGTTATGTCAAGTAAGCAACTTTCTCTCCCAAATCTACCTCCTTTATATGCACATCCCCAGAGGTTACTTTATGAGGATTTCTGACATGCACTTCAAACTCAAAATTACATAACAGAATTCATAAATTTTCCCTTATGTGAGGCTGTCGGTGAATGCTCTAGACTGCAAAGTTGGTTTGAACTGCAAGGTTGGCAGTTCAAGCTCACCAACGGCACCCCGGAAACCCTATACAGGGTTGCTATGGGTCAGAACAAACTCGACAGACTTAACAACCACAACAACTAATGGTAGATTGAATACAAATATAGTCCTGGTCGCTCCCTTCTTTATAGCCAACTCGCCATTTGCTATATCAATACTTTGTAATGCTCTCCCACTCTGACTTTTCAATAGGCCATGTGACTTGATTTGGCCAGTGAGAAATGAGCAAATGTGACACAAGAAAAGGTCTGTAATGTGCCATTGGACCCTCTGCTACATGGGAGGGACATACACAGAACGATGAGATTCATGGAGTATTAGCTTGTTACCCAAGCCTTTCCAGATGAATCACCCGTAATCAGCCATTACTCTTATTATATGAAATCCCACCCAAGGTCCCAAAAATATATGAAGAAGCACAACTGAAATTAGTTTAACCCAGCCCAGGTTAGGTGAATGCAAAAAATGCTCAAGTTAAAATATATGTTTGCATTTCTTTTCATGCCAGTAGCGCTCCCACAAACATGGTGAATGTTCCTAAAATGCACTGGACTTTCTGTAAGAAGTGTGGCAAGCACCCACCCCACAAAGTGACACAGTACAAGAAGGGCAAAAATTCTCTGTATGCCCAGGGAATGCGGCATTATGACAGGAAGCAGAGTAGAGATGGTGGGCAGACTAAGACAATTTTCTGGAAGGCTAAACCTACAAAGAAGATTGTGTTGAGACTTGAATGTGTTGAGCCAAGCTGCAGCTCTAAGAGAATGTTGGCTCTTAAGAGATGTAAGCTTTTTGAACTGGGAGGAGATAAGAAGAGTAAGAGCCAGGTGATCCCATTCTAAGCTTCATCTTGTTTTATTATTAAAACAATAAAATCTTGATGTTATGTTCACTTCAAAAAAAATAATACATGTTTGCTAATACATAGTACTGAGATTTTGTAACTGATTGCTACTTAGTATTACTACAATGATAAATAATTAATACATCATTATCAATGTTCCTACCACTAAACTGCACACATCTAAGGCAAAGTCTTGAGAATGTCTATGCTTCCCAATTCCATCTCCAGACTCTTTTGTCCCCAAATCTACTCACTCAGCTAAGTCTACTTTCTAAATCTCTCTTCTGCCTGACCCCTCATTTCTCCCTCCACTGCCTGAGTTCACACAGTCATCCTGTCAGCCTCACAACTACACCCACGCCTCCAGGTGTTCTCCCTGCCACAGTGAGCATTCCCAGTGCTTCTCTGCTTAACGTTTCCTCAGGTCTGCATCCGAACTCTGTAACATAGTAGTTGTTATTGCTGTTAAGTGCTGTCAAGTGGGTTCAGACTCATAGCAACCCTGTATAGGGTTTCCAAGAAACTGCTAGGTTTGAACCCCCAACCTTGCAGTCCAGTCTGTATCCTACAGCACCACATCAGGACTCCAAAGATTTACAGAGTTGGAAACCCTGTGGAGCTGTTCTAGTCTATGGTCAGTATTAGTAGAAATTGGACACAGAGATTTCTTTAATTCAGCATCTGCCTTCCTCCTCAAAGGCATCTCTCAAACTCCCCCGCCCCCAACTCCCCCCACTTATCCCCTCAGAGCCCACCTACTCTAGCACCAAGGGCTAACTGGTTCATTGTTATTAAGCATACTGTGCTCTGTGTGCCCCAAGCCTTTGCAAGTTCAGCCCCTCAACTTTGAGGGTTCTTTGGAAGCTTGCTTAATGAACTCAAGTGACACTTCAGTATCTGTGCCCCTCTGCATTCTACACCAGGAACACCATTTTGTCCAGTACTGACACCTCATTCACTCCCACCAGTCATAAGGCCTCACTGTGAGCCCAGAACACAACAGCCACACTCCCACCTCAGAGTTTTCACTAGCTCTTCCTTCTGCTTGGAATTCTTCTCATCCTTCACATATTCATTTTGCTAAATCACTACTTTTGTCAAGGCTTTGCTCAGACAGCACATTCTCAGTAAGGCCGAGCCCAGTCCCCATTCCTCAGTCCTCACCCCCATATCCTGATCCCCTATCCCTGTTCTACTTTCCCTTTTGTCCTCAGAACTGTTTACCTTCTAATATCATCTATCACCTATTTATTTATTGTGATTTCTCTGTCTCTGCATTTAGAATATGAGCTCTACACAACAAGGATCTCTTTTGGTTCACTGACATGTCCCAGGCATCTACAACAGGCTCTGACACAGATTGTTGTTATTGTTGTTGTTAAGTGCCATTGAGTCGGTTCCAACTCATAGCCACCCAAGTGTAGGGTTTCTGAGGAATGGTTGGTGAGTTTGAACAGCCAACCTAGCTATTCAAAAGACCTTGTGGTTCAGTGCTTTATCCCATAGCGCCACACAGATTAGCAGCTGTCTATCATTTACACTAAATAAAAGAATGAATGAGACTCCTTTTCTGTATCTATAAAATGAGTGACTGAATCCCTAAGGATGCACCCAACTCCAACCCTTCAGGGTGCTGCAATATATAGACAAGTCACCAACCTGCTACCTTCACCTCCAAAGTGGCATCTTCATGGAAATCTCCACTCCTGAAGAAGCAGGTGTACAGCCCATTGTCAGAAGCCCGAACCTTGTCGATGCGTACAGACGCCTCCCCCTGAGTGAGGAAGTCTCTCACCAGCGAGGTCCGCCCTTTGTATTGTAGCATCTGCTTCTCCTTCTGCTCCCGCTGGTTCTCATAGATGAACACTGCTTCTGAGAAGTTGGACCGGAACCACCGCAGCTCCATGTTCTCCGCATTCATGACAGGGGACAAGAAACAGGACAGTTTGATGTCCCCACCCAGCACTGCCACAATGGGGTTCATGGGGCCAATCACCAGGAACTTCTCTGTGTATACAGACATGGGAATGAAAAAGATGGAGAGATGCAATTTACAGGATAGAATACACAGCCAACTTGAAGAGGACCCCTGGCTCCTAAAGAATAAACTGTGAGAACTCTAAATAGGGTGAGATGTTCTGATCACAGCATGGCCCAGATGTCAGAGCCTGGGCATAATGTACCTGAGCTCCTGGTCTCAGGCCCTTCCATGAAATACCCTGTAACTCCATGGTACTCAAGTTTGAATGTGTGTCAGAATTACCAAAAAAACCCTCCATTTCCATCAAGTCAATTTCTACTAATACTGACCCTATAGGACAGAATAGAACAGCTCCACAGGGTTTCCAACTCTATAAATCTTTACAGAAG
>NW_006409054.1:4316-6056 GCF_000296735.1 Chrysochloris asiatica | reverse complement strand
AGTCTTCAGCACAGTGTTTAAAGATGGCGTGAAAATGATGTTGTCATTGGAGGGAGGTCTTTATGCAGGAATTCAGAGAAGGGCATAGAGCCAGCCCTACAGATCCTCTTCAGCCACAGGAAGCCCCCACACCGATGTGGCTGTGGGCAACAACATTTGTGCTGTTCCCTCGCTACACTGACACCAGTGCCAAGCCAGCACCATCAACCTGACCCACATGTTTCGAGACTACCTACACTACCACATCAAGTGCTCCAAAGCCTATATTCACACATGTATGTGGGCAAAAGGCTCCGACTTCCTGAAGATCCTGAACCATGCACGCCCAGGTACCGAGAAAATAATGAAAATAATCACAGGAAAGACGTTTTCATCCCGCTAACCCTTGGGCATGGAGTCCTGGTGTGGCGCTCTGGGTTAATGCACTGGACTGCAAAGGTGGTTTGATCTGCAAGGTAAGCTGTTCAAACTCAGCAGCCACTCATCGGAAACCCTATACAGGGTCACAATGGGTCGGAACCGACTCGACGGCACTTCACAACAACAACAACCCTTGGGCAAGGAGGGGAAGGCGACTGGAACTGAAGGCAAAAACACTTGTTACTGGTAAATCCTAGCTTTTAATGTTGCACCGCTTCAGGTTCTTAGGGATTCTCCATTCTCTGCAGATACGAGCTGTGCTTGCAAGGACTCCATTTGTTGTTGTTGTTGCTGTTCATTGCCATCGAGCCGGTTCTGACTTATAATGACCCTGTATAGGTTTTCCAAGGAGCAGCTGGTGAGTTTGAACCGCCAGCCATGCAGTACAAATCAACCTTGCAGTCCAGTGCTTTATCCTACAGTGCCTTATTTCCTGA
This sequence comes from Chrysochloris asiatica, assembly GCF_000296735.1. NCBI lineage: Eukaryota > Metazoa > Chordata > Mammalia > Afrosoricida > Chrysochloridae > Chrysochloris > Chrysochloris asiatica. Next base: position 5,199 of record NW_006409054.1, on the reverse strand, counting down.
GAATTAAAAATAATAGTAATTCCACTTGATGAACTTAATTCCATTTCTTCACCTCCCCTCCAGCTCCTTAATTCTCCACTCTCTCCTTCTCCACCCACAAGGACAAAGAGAGCTATTTTCCAAGCTGTTTTGTTTTGCAATATACTACTGGTAATAAGTTGCAAGATAATGCAATTTTAACTTGTTTTCTCCTAAGTAGTTGAGTTCAAAACTTCTCTATCTAAAGAAATACAGTTAGGATCATTAATAAAGAAAAATCTTTCTATACTAAAAAAATGACAGCAATCAATTCATGCCTATTAATAATTACATTGAATGTATATGGATTAAATGCACTAGTCAAGAGACAGAGAAAGAAGAATAGATAAGAAAAGAGGATCCTTCAATATGCTGTCTACAAGACACACATTAAAAAGATGGAGACATTCTACATGCCCATCAAGAGAAGAATGGTTAAACAAACACCAGGAATACTATAGAACATTGAAGAATGACAATGAATCTAAGAAGCACCTACCTCATATTATGGATGAAACTGGAGGACATTATGCTGAGTGAAATTAGTCAATCACAAAAGGACAAATATTGTTGAAGCCATGTAAAAAGTTAAGAATAGGTTTTCTTAATGAATGGAAGCAATCTATGATGGTTATAGGGGTATGGGGGAGGGAAAATTACTCACAGACAAGGAAGGGAGAGTGCTAATTCACTGGCTAGAGGGTAAACACATGTCAACTCAGGTGATGGGAAGGCAATATAAAACAAGGAGAAGGACAATATAGAAGAAGAGGGAGGCTGGCAGAAGAATGAGATCCATTTGGAGAGCTGAGAGTGAAGATACAAATTGTGTTTTCTCCTGATTTCCTTGCTCATCAAAAACACC
>NW_006409054.1:1087-2731 GCF_000296735.1 Chrysochloris asiatica | reverse complement strand
ATTAATGTTAGTTCAACCATATATTTATACTGTCTGGGAATGTGTGGTTATAGTTCTGTGGGAGAAATAATTTGCCAGTGTTCACCAGCTTGTAAAAACCTAGTTGCGAAAGCTTAAACATCTAAATAAATGATGAAATGCAAAAAAAAAAAGAAGAATGAGGAAGACAGGTGAAGACACAGGGATGTAATCAAGGACAAAAGGGGATAGACATAAATAGTGATAGATACACAACTTTAGAACAACAGTGTTTTGCATATAGATACATGAACAGAGATATAGGCTGAATGGGTATGAGAGTTAGAGTGAAAGTATACTCACAAATACATAAGAGTTTGAAAGAGGATATTTGTAGATGGGTATTTACCATTGCTGTATACAAAACTATGAATGTGGTTGAGCATGTTGTTGTTGTCAAGTGCTGTCGTGTCAGTTCCAACTCATAGTGACCCTCTATAGAGTTTCCAGGGAATGGCCAATGGGACTAAAACACTTACCTTGTGGTTAGCAGTCCAGTCCTTATCTTACAGCACCACAGCATACAGCAGGCAAAATGATGACAATTTCTTAGATATTATCAAACTTCTTAAGTTGATGGGCCTAGAAGCTCAGCACCATAATCTCAGGGAACACCATGGTCAACTGGCATACCACAGTTCACAAAAACCATGTTCTACATCCTACTTGGTAAGTAGCATCTGGGATCTTAAAAACTTATGAGCGGTCATTTAAGGTGCAGCTGTTGGTCTCTCCCTGTGCAGAAGCAAGAATAGTGATGAGAATTGAAGAGGCTTGGAATCAATTAGTCCAACAGACTAATGGAACATGTGAACATCAGCGTCCAAGGCCCTGAGACCAGAAGAACTAGATGGTGTCTGGCTACACTACCAACTGCTCTGAAAGGGATTGCATTAGAAGGTTCCAGATAAAGTGGGGAAAAATGTGAACTAAATCTCAAACTTATTTAAGGAAAAAGACCAGGCATACAGGTGTTGCAGATTAATATGCTGGGCTGCAAGATCAGTTTGAACCCCTAAGTCAGCATTTCAAACTCAACAGTCACTCCTTGAAAACCCTGTACAGAGTCGCTATGAGTCAGAACCAATTTGAAGACGCCTAACAACAACTAGCCAGAAAAAGACTGGAGGAACCTGAGACTATGTCACCCAACCACCCTTCACTGTCAGAAAAGAAATTCACCATCATGGTTCAATTTTCAGCCAAGCAGTAGATAAGTATATAGAGGCCACAACAACACTAGCAAGCTATGCTCACTGTGGAAAGGTCCATCATTCAAAATCAAAGATGCAACATTTGCCTAAGGACAAAGCTGAGAAGGGATGAAAAGGTTGGTGGAACAGAAATAGGGAGGAAGCAGGATAACTGTTTTGTATGGGGTGGGAAGAGGAACTGCAATCATTGAGATGAAACAAAGTATGTGATTTTGTGAATGTAAAACTGATGATTTTGTCTGTAAACCTTCGCTCAAATCCCAATTTAAAAGTTTAAAGTAAATAAGCAAATAAATAAATGGCATCTTGATAAATGGAGAAAAGATCGAGGTTGTCAAAAACTTCATTTTGCTTGGATCCATATCAGCATGCATGGAAACAGCAGTCAAGTAATTAAATGACATATTGCATT
>NW_006409054.1:0-566 GCF_000296735.1 Chrysochloris asiatica | reverse complement strand
CATGAGCATGAGTAGAAAGAAGTCAAAGCTATGTTCTCAGGAATGAGAAGTGGCAGCGTGCCGTGGAGTCGGTTCCGACTCATAGCGACCCTGTACAGGGTTTCCGAGGCTGTAAATCTTTACAGGAGCAGAATGCCTCATCTTTCTCCCTCAGAACAGCTAGTATTTTCGAACTGCTGACCTTGCGGTTCGCATCTCGATTTGTAACCACTACACTACCAGAGGAATGAGAAGTAGAAGCCTGTAATAAATGGAGTTGTTTTTTTGTTTTTGTTTTTGTTTAATGTTTTATTGTGAATTACGTGATAGTTTACATGGGAGAACATTCGTTTTACATTCATTCTATCGTATATCGTCTCATTGCCATGGTTACAATCCCCTCTATGCAATCCTTCCCCCCGTACCCCCCAGGTCTTCGGCACACAGTCACTCTCCCTCTCTGGATCTGAAGTCTCCAGCTGCCCCATCGCTCGACGTCATCATGTCTGGCTCCATTTTAGGCATCACTGCTTCTCTGGGTAGGGTCCTGCTCTCTGCTCTTCTCCCTTGATGGTCCTAGGGACCTC
>NW_006409053.1:651534-652672 GCF_000296735.1 Chrysochloris asiatica | reverse complement strand
ATACTGGTCTCATATAATATTTATATATAGAACAAATTTTATATAGATGTGAAAGAGATAGACTTTTAAAATCTGAATTTGCATTCCAGTGACTGTTTAGAGAGCAATTGTGAAAGAGATGAAATCGGCATAAGCAAATTACTTTAGCTCATAATGCTAAAAGGAATGTAGAAATATCTGTACAATAAAATGTTCCAGACAACTAGGATTTTCCTATTGCTTCATGTCTTCTATTGGAATTTACCAGGTAGAGACCGAAGTGAACGTAGGTTTCCTTTGGGACTATGACTGGAGAAATTCCAAACAGGGCAGTGTAGATTAAAGGAACATAGTCCCAATGCTCATTAATGATCTAAAATTTCTGAAATTTTCCAGTAGTTTGAAGAAGGGGAAAACAATATCAATTTATGCATTCACTGCTTTAATTATATATTCATAAAACATTCATTTTCTTATCAACTACTGACTATCTGTGATGTAGAATCAGAGACGAATGCTAGCAAATATATGTATGATGAGTCAGACAAATACTTAAGACAACTAACCTTGTGTATTTTCAAAACAATTTCAACCAATAATGTCAGTAACGTCAATATGTTCACAGTTTTTACAAGGAAAATGTAATATAGATGACAATTTTATTTATGCAATAAGATTTTTGTTTAGAGTAGAATACTGAAGACAGGTCGAGTAGTCAAAATTCTACCCAAGCACATTAAACTTCAAGCAAGTTATTTCAAAGTCTCTCATAAAGTAGAAGTGATCAACTTGTACACAGGGGAAAGCAGTGAAATTTTTCTCACTTAATTGTGTGACACTCACTTAAAACATTAATAATAAAATTCATTAATGATGTTGTTGTTATATGCTGTCAAATCTGTTCTAACTCATAGTGATCTGATTTAGGGTTTCCAAGGACAGCTAGTGGGATTGAACTGCTGACCTTGTGCTTCATAGTCCAGTGCTGATCCCACAGCACCACATGAGGAGTCCAAAGTTCATGATATTAATTTTTAAAATTAAGATATGAAATAAACACAACAAAGTTTTCACTAACTCAACATCTCAACATGTGTAATTCAGAGACATTCAGTATATTCGTCATGTTATACATTCATTATCATTACTCTTTTTAAAC
>NW_006409053.1:645360-649937 GCF_000296735.1 Chrysochloris asiatica | reverse complement strand
ACAATTTTCCAAATTACCTGTAAGTGCAGCATAAGAGATATTTTCTTTGGTATTTTTTCCTAAGGCTTTCTTTGTACTTCCTTGTTTCTGGTGATGATATGTGTGATTTAAAACTTGTTATTCATGTAAATCCTCAAAATCTCAAAAATCTGCAATTATGTTAAATGGCAGCATTTATCCCATTCTTTTAGTTGGCTTGTTCTTCTTTTTTGTACTGAAATGGTTTTCAATATTATCAATTGAAGTTAATTTCCTTACTTAAATGAATATCCTGTAAGTCATCTATCAGAGTCATGAAACCTTTAAATATAGCTAGATAACTGAAATGGGTGATTTTCTTGGACATCGCAAAAGTCAGATTTGCTTTCACATACTATATACTTGGAGGCTCTTTTGTTATAAAACATGATGATAAACTAACTACTAAATGCTATGTGCTAACACTTAATCTTCACACGAGACTAAGTATTTTTATGCAAACTCTGTGAAATCAGAAGTCATAATATTTACTCAGATTTTGGTAGAAGCAAATTAAGCCATCATTTATGCACAAAATAACATTTTAGCTAGAATGTCCACTTCTTTATTCTTCAAGCACTCCTTTTCTATAAGACAAATTTGAATCTCAACTCATCTATGTTATTTTCCTCAATCATCCACATCTTCACTAATAGCTATCTTCCTGCCAACTTCGTTTGTACCATGTAGTCTCATCTCTTACACACAGTGCATGTTGCACATACATGAATGTGCTAGAATTATTCATCTTTGTCACTCATTTTCTTATCTATATACATATATACAGGCTTCTTAACTGATTGAGTATCTTCATACATGAAATGCTTAGTGTTTTGTTCAACAAAGCATGATGTAATAACATATGATAACTTGATTTAATAACGCTTTTGATTGATTATATAAGTGAATCAAATTCACTGAATCTTTAGAAACATTTTTAGGGTTAAGGATGAGTTACTGGCCAAAATGTCACCTGATTTCTTCCATTGCTAGATTAAAAGATGTGAACGGGTTTTTGTTGTTTTTTTTGCATTGTATGTTTTAAAATTATATCCATTCTTTTAGGAGTAGCACATTATATCATTGTTTTCAGTATTGCTGGATAAGTTGGTTTATTGTTATTGTTAAGTACAGACAAGTCAGTTCCAACTCAAAGCTACCTTGTATAGGGTTCCTAAGATTACAAATCTTTGCCAGAGCAGAAACCTTCATCTTTCTCCAATGGAGGCTGGAGGGTTGGAAAGGCCAATTTCATGGTTCACATCCAAGTGCTTGTCCTGTAAAGGCACTGCATTCCTCAAATAACTTAATTGTCATACGTTAATTTGAAAGTCAGTACAGATTGTTGCTTTTGTGGTTAGTTGTGTTTAAATCCTTTCAACTAATGGTGATCCCATGTGTTGGAGCAGAACTGCTCCATAGGGCTCTTAAAGCTGTGACTTTTTGGAAGATAGAGAGATTACCACACCAGTCTTCTGAGACACATTACAGTGAATTTAAACTGCTAGCCTTTTGACTAGCATTCCAGTGTTTAACTTTTTGTACCTCCTGGAGACCTGTCAGTAAAGATGAACTCTTTGTAAAAAGCAGATTCTTGTATCATTATACACTAAGGTGTGGGCCTGTAGGACTGCAAACCACAAGATCGGCAGTTCAAACCCACCAGTTGTTCTTTGGAAACCCTATACAGGGTTGCTATGAGTCAGAACAAACTTGACAGCACTTAACAACAACAACAAAGGTAATGAGCATTAGCACTGTCATAGGGAAGACATAATTGGGGTAGTAATCCATGCAAAACATCCAGTGGATTTAATATGACTGAGAAAAAGAAAAACATACAACCACTTACTCTAGTATCTGCAATATTCTAGATTAAATAGCAAAATGCTAAAGGCATTGCCACAATCATCATCTGACACATTCCTACCAATAAAAATTTGATTTTAGCAAATGTTGAAGATGCTGAAACTGAGTCTCAAAGATGTCCAGAAATCAGTGACTAACATATAATATTGCTGACATGCTGATGAGTCTATTAGAATACATAACCCATGTTACCTTCACTGCACCATTCTATTGTTTTATTGACCCATGTAACTCAATGTAAAGTCTAATTCATGGAAGATAACCTAAATTGTATGTTTAATTTTCAAACATGTGACTATACTTGATCTGAAATTGTCCCAGAAACTGCCTACTAATTATTGTGTGTCAGATCGTTTCATAAACTCTTCTCTTCATCTTAGTCTCCCTGTCCACATTATTCCCCACTGATGAAGCAGGGTAGCATATCTGAAAATAAACCTCAAACTGAATTATGAGGAAATAATTAGTAAGTAAAACCAAGAATCTAACGTTCTACATGTATTAAAAACCCTTATTTATGTGAGTATGTGTGACCAAAATGTCCTCTTCTTGAAAATGAAGAAACAAAATCATGAACAGGGAAAATGATTCTCCAAGTAAGGACACTTTTAAAATAAGAAAATGTATAACTATTCAAATTATACATGACTTTTACAAATCTTTAGGATCTACCATTTAGACAGCTCAGAAAAAAAAAAAAAAAGAAAAGAAAAACAACTGTATATTCAGGTTGTTGTTTTTAATTGCTTTTGAGTTGGTTTTGACTCATAGAGACCCCATATAGAGTTTCTGAGGGGTGGCTGAGATATTGTTATTAACAAAAGCATCATCATTATCTATGTATACTGTATACTGATTGGTTTAAGAGTCAGTGTAAAATTAGGTAGAAGATATGAAGTAAATATTAGAAATGACTGCAGTTTAGAGGATGTTTTCCTTCGGCAGAAATCTCTAATGATTAAAAGAAAATGTGCCAACAGAATCCTAGTATTTTCAGATTTGTTTATTTTGGAATTTAACTCTTGACAAACATTATATTGCTTCCTGCAGAATACAAATCAATTTCAAAAATGTCTACTCACTCATTATCTTGTTTATTTTTACATATTGGAATTTAATAAGCTATGAGACAAAATTTAATGCATGTAAAATACTTAAATACATGCTTACCATATAGTAATCAGTTCCTAAATGTTTGTACTTTGGATGATGGTGATAATAATAAAGATGATAAGCTTTGAGATATTGTATTCTGAGTTCTTCCCATTTTGTTCTCATTTCATTTTATGAACACAGAAATAAGAAAAATGCAGTGAGTATCTGAAGAGTGTTTGAAATGGAATAAAAAATAGTGGATTTTCTTTTTATATCTCCTAAAATTGAATTGTCTCCTAAAATATAGATGAACATAAAATTAAATTTGATATTGAACAAAAATAGTTCATGCTTACCTGTATAATTAAGTTAAATTTCATACTTACCCATTGATTTAATTAAAAGTCACATTTGAAATAACAAATAACCTTTTATGGCTAAAAACTCATTGCCATTGAAACAGAAGTTAACCACCTTGTAAAAGAATAATATATCCTCAGAACAAATAGTACTCTTTAAATAGTAAGTGTTCTCTGCCCTGGGGAACAACTCTTTTCCCAGGTTCCTTTCCATTTTGGCTGACACTCAAGGACTTTGCTACAATAATCACAAATAGATCTGTTGAAATTTTGTTGCGGATTCTATTGAATCCACAGATTGCTTTGAATAGTATCATTAGAGAAACAACATTAAGTTTAATATCCATCAGCATAATATTCACATGTAATTGTTGCAGTTGTTGCTAGGTGTGGTCAAGTCAGTTGCAACTCATAGTGACCTTATGCGCAACATAATGAAACAGTGCCTGATCCTGCACCATCCTCCAAGGGTTGTTATGTGTGTGCCCACTGCTGCCACAGTGCCAATGCATCTCCTTGGAAGTTTTCTTCTTTTACACTGGCATTCCACTTGAGCAAGCATGATGTCTTCTCCAGGCACTGGTCTCTCCTGAGAACATATCAGAAGTATGAAACACAAACGATTGCCATCCTTGCTTATAAGGATTATTCTGGCTGTGATTCTTCCCACAAATGTTTGTTTGTTCTTCTGGTAATTCGTGGTACTTATAATATTCTTCTCAAGCAACGTAATTCAAATGTATCAATTATTCTATGGTCTGTCTTATTCACTGTCCAACTTTCACATGCTTATGTTGTGAAATTGACATTGAGTTAGTTCCAACACTGTATAGGGTTTCAAAGGAGCTGGTGGGTTTGAGCCACTGACCTTGTGATTAACAGTCAAGTGCTTATACTATAGCACCATACAAGGACTCCACCTGTATATGAGGCAATTTAAAATACTGTGGCATGGGTTGTTATTGTTGTTGTTGTTAGAACCATGGAGTTGGTTCTGATTCATAGCAACACTGTATAGGGTTTCCATGGAGAGACTGGTGAGCTTGAACAACCAAACTTGTGGTTCAAACCAACCTTTCGTTTGAATGCTTATCCTAAGATACCACGTCAGGACTCCATGGCTTGGGTTAGGCACACCTTAGTCTTCAAACTGATACCTTTGTTCTTGAACACTTCAAAGAGGTCTTCTGCAGCACACTTTCCTAATGCAATACGTCTATTTTTTTCTTGACTTCT
>NW_006409053.1:631161-645260 GCF_000296735.1 Chrysochloris asiatica | reverse complement strand
ATATTAAAGGATGTAGTCTTTGATCTTCATCAGTAAGTATTTTAAGCCCTCTTCACTTTCAACTAGCAAGGTTGTATCATCTGCATATCACAGGCTGTTAATAATGACTCTTCTTTTAAACCTGATGCCATGTTCTTCATATAATCCAGCTCCAAAGAGTATTTGCTGAAGATATAGATTGTATAATTATAGTGAAAGATACAAACCTGGTGCACACCTTTCTTGATTTAAAACCATTCAGCATCCCTTTGTTCTGTTCTAATAATTGCCTCTTGGACTATGTACAGATTCCTCATTAGAACAATTAAGTATTCTGGAATACTCAGTCTTCACAATATTATTTATAGTCTGTCATGATCTAAACAGTCATAAGCCTTTGCATAATCAATAAAACACAAGCAAACATCTTTCTGGTCTTCTCTGCACTCAGCAAAGATCCTCCTAATTTCAGCAATTATTTCTCTGGTGCCAAACACTCTTCTGAATAAGCATTTTTGTATTCAAAGCAGGAAACTTTTACTTGCATGTGATATTAATGATAGTGCTTGATGATTTCCACATTACATTTGTTGTTGTTGTTGTGATATGCCATTTAGTCAGTTCTGACTCATAGCCACCCTATACAGGATTTCCAAGGCTGGAAATCTTTATGGGAACAGAAAGCCTCATAATTCTCCCACGGAGCAGCTGGTAGTTTCGAACTGCTGACCTTGTGGTTCACAGCCCGATTCGTAACCACTACACTACCAGAGCGCCTTATTACATTAGGTCATCTTTATTATGAATGGGTATAAATAGGGAACTCTTGCAGTCAGTTGACCAGGTAGATGTCTTCCCAATTTATTGGCACACATGAGGGAGTACCTCCAGAGCTGTATCAGTTCATTGAAAGATTTCAGTTCGTATTCCAGCAATTCCTATAGCCTTGTTTTTCACCAGTGCCTTCAGTGCAGCTTGGCTTTCTTCCTTCAATACCATCAGTTCTTGATCATGAGCTACCGCATGAAAGGTTTCATCATTGAATATTTCTTTTTAGTACAGTGACTTCATCTTCTTTTGATGCTCTCTGTATCATTCATTATTTTACCCATAGAATTATTTAATATTGAGGCTTGTTGTTGTTATATGCCATCAAGTTGATTTATATTCATAGCGACCCCATACAAGGTTTCTGTGAAGCTAGTGGGTTTGAACCGCCAACCTTATGGTTCACAGTGCAATGTTTATCCTACACTGCCGCACCAGCAGATATATATGTGGATTTTTTTTTCTTCAGTTACTTGAACTTGCTAAATGCTGCACATGTCCTTCCTTTTTGGTTTTCTCACTCCAAGTCTTTGCACATTTGATTACACCACTTAATTTTCTCTTCTTTAGCTGTCCTTTGAATTTTTCTGTTAAGCTTTTCTACCTCCTTATTTCTTCCATTTGTTTTAGCTTCTCTATGAAGATCAAACTGCAGAGTTTCTTCTGATATCAATTTTAATTTTTATACCTTCCTGTCTTTTTAATGACATTTTGTTTTTTACTGTATGATGCTCTTGATGTCATCCCACAACTCTTCATTTCCTGGGTCATTAGTGTCCAATGTATCAAATCTGTTCTTGAAATGGTCTCTAAATTTAGGTCAGATATATTCAAGATCATATTTTGTTTCTCTTGAATGTGTTTTAATTTTTCTCGGCTTCAGCTTCTTTCAAATAATGATCTGTTCCACATTCTGCCCTAACCCTTGTTATGGCTGATGATATATTGATCTTTTCTCCCATTTCTTCCCATAGATGTTGTCAGTTTGATTCATTACTATCCCATCTGGTGAGATCTATGTGTATAGTCACCAATTACATTGTTTAAAATAAGTATTTTCAAGAACAAGTTATTTGTCTTGCAAAATTCTATCATGTGATCTTCAGTATCATTTCTATCACAAGGACCATATTTTGAAATTACTGATCCTTCTTTTGTTTCCAACCTTCACATTCCTATCACCAGTAATTATCAATGCATCTTGATTGCATGTTTGATCAATTTCAGACTGAAGAGTTGATACAATTCTTCAGTTTCATCACCACTGACTTTAGTGGATGGTGCGTAAATTTGAATAATAGTTGTAATAACTGGTCTTCCTTGTAGGTGTCTGAATATTATCCTATCAGAAAGCATTATGCTACTTCAAGATAAATTTGAAGTGTCTTTTTGACAATGAATGTGTCACAACTTCTCTTCAATTTGTCACTCTGGACATAGTAAACATATGATTGTTTCAAAATGTACAGTACCCATCCATTTCAGTTCACTAATGCTAGGTTATTAAACTTCATGAGATTCCATTTAATTTTTGATAACTTCCAATTTTCCAAGGTTCTTTGTTCATTCTTCTACATTCCAATTATTAATGGATGTTTGTAGTTGTTTTCATATTGAATTATGCTCTAGCAACTAAAGAAGGTCCCTAAAGCTTTGCAGTGTCACGATCATCTCTACTTTGAGGATGCAACCCTTTCCCAGTCATATTTGAGTGCCTTCCAATCTGAGGGACTCATCTTTCAGAAGTATGTCTATGAGCAGTGTTCTGCTGCTATGTATAATGCTTTCATCTTCTGGGAGCATATTTTACAATGTTCTGCTGCTATTTATAAGGTTTCCAGAGGCTAAATATTGAGAAGTAGTCCGCCTCTCTTTAATCATAGTCTGTCTTAGTCTGGAAGCTCTGCTTAAATCTGTCCACCAAGAGTGACCCTGCTGGTATTCAAAATACTGGTGGCATAGCTTTCAGCATCCCAGAAACAAGCAAGCAACCATAGTACAACAAACTGATAGATTAGTTATTTAGGTCTTCTTTAAAATATCTGTTTAATCAGGCCTTCTTTAATGCCTGTGTTTAATATTTCATAGTGTTCAGTTTACAAGTCTTTTGCTCCTTTTGTTAAATTTGACCCTAGGAATTTTACTGTTGTAAATGACATTGGAAATGGCATTGTTTCCTTAATTTCCTTTTCAGTTGTTCACGGTTCATCCATTTAAAAAAAAAAAAAAAAAAAAGATATCTGTTCAAGGACTTTATTAACAAAGAGATGTGACAACCAATATATTGGGATATAATTATTGGGAACTACATAGCTGATCATTCTTTATTATCTAGAATAAAAAACCTCTATAACTTAACAAAAAGACAAATGACCTAATGAAAAAATGCAAAATCATAGATTTTCCACCAAAAATATATCCAAATGACAAAATAACACATGAAAAGAGGCTCAGCATTATTAGTTAGTAGTCAAATCCAAATCAAAACTACAATGAGATATTTCTTCAACACCACAAAAAAGGATTTGACTAAGAAATGAAAATCAAAGCACTACTTAGGATATGAAGGAACTCATTGTTGGTTGGATGGTAACATAGTGTGCTGGGCAAGATAAAATGTTTGTGGGTTCTTAAAAAGTTGTACAAAAAAATTACCATATGATTTAGAATTGTACCCCTAAGTATATACCTCCATATTCTGAAAGCAATAGTTTTAACAGATATTTGTATACTATTTTTCATTACAGCACTATTCACAATAGACAAAAGAGAGAAACAACACCAATGTTGGTAAGCAGATAAGTAGATGTAAAGCAATATTCAGAAAATTGAGTATTGTTCAGAAAAAAAAGAGAAATGGAATCCTTATACATGCTATAACATAAATTAACCTTGAAAACATTAGGCTAAGTGAAACTGTTGATGTTGTTTTGTGATGTTTGTTTGGTTCTGACTCATGGTGATCCTGTATAGCATTTCCAAGAAGTGGCTTGTGAGTTGATCTGAATCCTGTAATTGAAACCAAGCTTACAGTCTAGTGCACTATCCCATAGAGCCACACTAGGACACCGTTGTTAAGGGCCATGAAGTCAGCTCCAATTCATAGCAACTCAGTCAAGTATATGATTTCTAAGTAGTGGCTGGGGATTTGGACCACCACGCTAAGGTTAACAGTCAAGGGCTTATACTACAGTGCCACACCAAGATTCCTTGTGATTGAAAGTCTATTTCTTATCTTACAGTATATGTGATAGGTTAATACTCACACAACTACAAGGAAGATAAGGTAATACCATTTGTAATTTAATGTATGCACCAATCACTAAAGCCACCGATGAGGCAATTGAAGAATCCTACCAACTTTTTCAGTGTGAAATTGATCAAACTTACAATCAAGATAGATTGATAATTACTGGTGATTGAAATGCAAAAGTTGAAAACAAAGAGGTAGGATTGATAGTTGAAAATCATGGCCTTAAATATAGAAATGATGCCTGAGATTCCATGATAGAACTTTGTAAGACAAAAAACTTATTCATTACAAATACCTTTTATGAACAACATAATAAATGACTATATACATGGATCTCACCAGATGGAATATACAAGATTAAGATTGATTATATATGTCACAAGAGACAATGAAAAAGCTCTATATTATCAGCCTAAACAAAGCCAGAGGCAGATGTAGAACAGACCATCAATTGATCATATGCAAGTTCAGGTTAAAACAGAAGAAAATTAAAAGAAGTCATCAAGTGCCAAAATATAAGCTTGAACATATTACACCTGAATTTAGACATCACCTCAAGAACAGATTTGATTAATTAGGTGCTAATGATTGAAGACCAGAGGAGTTGTAGAATGACAACAAGAACATCATGCAGGAGGAAAGCAAAAGGTTACTAAAAAGACAAGAAACAAGGACTGGATATCAGAAGAAACTCTGAAACTTGCTCTCCAGAATAAAGATGCTAAAGAAAATGAAAAAAGTGAGGAGGTAAAACAGCTGAACTGAAAATTTCAAAGGATTGCTTGAGAAGACAAAGTTAAGTAATATAATGAAATGGTCAAAGACCTGGAGTTAGAAAACCAAATGGGAAGAACAAACTCAACATTGCTCAATTGAAAGAAACAATCCAATACTGAAGACTTAACTTGAAATATTGAAGGATTCTATGTGGAAAAATACTTACTGATGTAGATCAAAGACCACAGCCGCCTATATGGGTTGGACCTCAATGTAAAGAAAGCAAAAATCCTCACCACTAGACCAATAAATAGCATCATGATAAATGGAGAAAACATTGAAGTTGTTAAAAGAGTTATACTTATATTAACTACCAGCACTCATGGAAGCAGCAGTCAACAAAGTAAACAATATATTGTATTAGGCTAAAGCCTGCCTAACCAAAGCCATTCACCACTCATCTTCAACAAATGCATGTGAAAGTTGAACAATGAATACGGAAGACCATAGAAGAATTGATGTTTTAGAGTTATAGTGTAGGAGAAGAATATGAAAAGCACCATGGACAGCAAGGAGAACAGATAAATCTGTGTTGGAAGAAGTACAATCAGTATGATCCTTAGAAGCCAGGATGACAGGACTTCCTTTCATATTCAGACATCTTATTAGAAGGGCCTAGTCCCTGTAGTTGTATTCATGCTTGGTAAAGTGCAGGGTCAGAGAAAAGTAGGAAGACAACTCTAATGAGATGGATTAGTGCAGTAGCAGCAGTAATGGGTTGAAATATAACAATGATTGTGAGGATGGTGTAGTTCTGGGCAGAGTTTCTTCTGTGGTGCATAGGGCTGCTGGGAATTGAAGTCAACTAGATGGGGTTATCAATAACCACAGTATTGTATGACATCAGTACTGTAAAAAGTCAAGAAAATATTTGCATAGAGAAAGAAATATCCTTTGAAGTTTAGTTATCAAGAGAGGGCGAGAAAGAAAGGGTAAATCAAATTAAAGAGGAGTAGTTATTTTGAATCTGACAATCATATGGCATACTATTATCTTTTGAAGGTTACCAAGAGTAGCAGACAAAGAAGGATGAATAACTTACTAGAGGGCTGTTATTATTGTTGTTAAGTACTGTCGAGAGTGTAGACACATATTAACTTGAAAAAAGGAATAATCTATATATAATAAGGGGAAGGTCAGCATAAAATGTTAAGGCAAAGGAGACAAGGAAAGTAGAACAAAAGTAAAAGGCAGTCCTGCATACCCACAGGCTTCAAGAGTAATAATAACAATCTATGAATCGATTGAAGGAGCTCTGGTAGCGTAGTGGTTACGAATCGGGCTGCGAACCTTAAGGTCAGCGGTTCGAAACTACCAGCCGCTCCGCGGGAGAAAGATGAGGCTTTCTACTCCCGTAAAGATTTACACCCTCGGAAACCCTGTACAGGGTCGCTATGGGTCGGACCCGACTCTATGGCACTTAACAACAACAACATGAATCAATTAAGGCACTTAACAACAACAACATGAGTCGATATATAAATAGACACTCAAGCTGAACAGAAGTAAGAAGGTAAATATTTATAGGTTTTACAGAGTATATTTCCAAAAGAACCAATAGATCCATGTTGGAAGAAGTGCAGCCAGAGTGCTCCTTGGAGGCCAAGATGGCCAAACTTCATCTCTCATACTTCAGACATATTGTCAGGAGGGACCAGTCGCTGGAGAAGGATATCATGTTTGGTAAGGTAGAGGGACAGAGAAAGAGAGGAAGACCGCCAATGAGACGGATTGGTCAAGTGGCAGCATCCATATACTCAAGAGTGGCAACAATAGTGAGGTTGGCCTAGAATCGGGCAGTGTTTCATTCTGCTGTGCATAAGGTCACTATGAGTCAGTATCGAACGACTCAATGGCACCTAACAACAACAGGGGGAAAAGTTATGAAAACTACTTGCCATAATCAAACACCTTAAGAGATGAGCATCTGGACCTAGAAGCCTAAGAGCAAACCTTTGGGTGGGGACACCATGGTCAATTGGCTTAATATAGTTCACAAAGACAATATTCTACATCTCACTTTAATTAGCAAAGAATGTTGTTGTTGTCAGGTGCCATCGAGTCGGAACCGACTCATAGCGACCCCATGCACAGCAGAACGAAACAATGCTCGATCCTGGGCCAACCTCACCACCGCTGCCACCCCCGAGTCCATCAATGATGCCACCTGGCCGATCCATCTCGTTGGAGGTCTTCCTCTTTTTCTCTGACCCTCCACCCTACCCAGCATGACATCCTTCTCCAGCGATTGTTTCCTCCGGACAATATGTCCAAAGTAGGAGAGACGAAGCTTAGCCATCCTGGCCTCCAAGGAGCACTCTGGCTGCACTTCTTCCAAAACAGATCTATTGGTTCTTTTGGCAGTCCATGGCACCCTCAGTATTCTCCTCCAACACCACAACTCAAAGGCATCAATTCTTCTATGATCCTCTTTATTCACTGTCCAGCTTTCGCATCCATATGAGTCTATTGAAAACACAATGGCCTGGGTCAGGCGCACCCTAGTCCTCAAGCTGACATCTCTGCTCTTCAATACTTTAAAAAGTTCCTGTGCAGCAGATTTGCCCAGTGCAATACGTCGTCTGATCTCTTGACTGCTACTTCCGCGAGTGTTGATAGTTGATCCAAGAAGAATGAAGTCCTTGACAACTTCAATCCTTTCTCCATTGATAAGAATGTTGTTTATTGGTCCAGTGGTGAGGATCTTTGTTTTCCTCACCACTGGACCAATAAACAACAGATGAGGCCACCACTCATCTGTCTGTCGTGCTGTGGTGGTTTGAGTTGCTGTGATTCTGAGGGCTATGCCACTGGGGTTTTAAATAACCAGCAGGGTCACCCATGGTGGAAAGGTTTCAGATGAGCTACAAAACAAAGACAGACTAGGAAGAAAGAGTGACAAACTACTTCCGAATCGCTAGTCACTGAAAACTCTATGCATAGCAGAGAATAGGTTCTTAAAAGCTTGTGAGGTCCCATCTAAGAGGCAAATATTTATCTCTCCCCATCAAGAGCAAACCAGAGTGAAGAAAAACAAAGATGCAAAGAAGTAACTAGTCCAAACTACTAAGGGGCTGGTGTGGCACTGTGGGTTAATGCGCCAGACTGCAAAGTCATTTGAACTGCAAGGTCGGTGGTTCATACTCACCAGCTGCTCCTTGGAAACCCTATACAGGTTCACTATGGATTGGAATCAACTCAACAGCACTCAACAACAACAACAACAAAGAGTGGACTCCAGTGTCCATAACCCTGAGACCAGAAGAACTAGGTTATGACTGGCTACTAATATGAACCACTCTGAAAGGAATAACAATATGAGATCTTGGATAGACTGAGAAAACAAGACTAAAAACCCAAGAGGATAAAAGGTTAGGCTTAGTGGTATGGTAGAAACTGGTTAGGCCCCTGGGAATATGGTCTTTAAACATCCTTAAATAACGATTACATTCTTAGAGACCAGATACAGGGTTGCCATGAGTCAGATTCCAGAATCAATGCAATGGCAGGCTGCAAATTAAACTTCATTTTTCTAAAATGTTTATTGTGTACTTCTTTTTGTAAGAAGAATATTTTAAGTTCTTAAATGTGGTGACGTCACAAACAAATGTGCAAATTGTGAAGAACTATTTTTATCTTAATGTCTTCATATGAATTGTTTAAAAATTTACTGAGCAAACTGATTTCCCATTCAGCAATTCCTTCATAAAAATTGATATTATCCCTGGTCTCAAAATCCGTTGGTCCATTACATAATATTTTCTTTCTTTCGTTTCTTTTCTTTTTAAAAGACATCTGAGCAAAACTAGTACCTTATTCAGAGAACTTGTCTGCAGCCATTTATTGATTGCAAGATGCATTTTAACAAAATTGAACACTTTTTTTTTTAAATAAACCTTTGCTTTGACTTACCCTCATGTATAAAATAAAACTCACATATTTCATTTCAGACAGTATAAAGCAGCATAGTACACTTGTATTTAAATGTTAAATCAGAAGTTATAGGTCAAATACCACTACAAAACAGAATGGTCCTTTATTCCACACTGGCTGAGAAATATGACATAATGTTTACATATGAGAGAAGTTACTCTTATAAAACAATCAGTAGCAGTACAAGACTAAATAAGATGATAAAAGGAAGTGGCTCTTATTTATACATCAAGATCTAAACTCTTTAGTTGGGTAAATATTGTATTCAGAGATTTATGCTGAAGAATTAGCATTTTGTTCATATAAAACTGATGCTAAAATGATTTTTGTACCTAAAAACTTTTTACAAAGATACGTCTTATGCAAAGAAATATTGATAACAATATTAGAAAGTAGTTGTATGGAGAAGATAAAAATAAATCATAAAAATAATGAATTTTAAACAAATAATTAAACAAATCAATTAATTACTAACAAAATATTTAAGTCTAGAACCATATTTAGACTTGATATAATGTTGTCATTGTTTAAAAATAAATAGCGATCCTATATAGGGTTTCCAAGAAATGGCTGGTGAGTTGGAATTGTCAACTTTGTGGATCAAGCTGCATTTGCAATCCAGCACATTAACGCACAGTGTCAAAACAGGACTTTTAGATATAATAAGGAAGGAGAAATTTTCACATTAAAAAACTACATTTTTCAATTTTTATAGCATCCCCATGGAGGTAGATTGACCTGGTGGCAGTGACAAAGGGACAAAGGGCTCAGACATAACTATTGTGAGGGTGGTTCAGAACAAGGCAGAGTTTCATTCTGTTTGTGCATAGGGTCATTTTGCATCAGAACTGATTGAATGACACTTAACAAATATATCACTTTTTCCAATGCTTTTGATGTTTATAAGATGCTTATAATTCTTTAAACCTTACTTGGAGCTCTGAAAAACTTATTAAAATTTCATTTTTCCTTTTGTTAGTAAAAAGTTGTAATTGTTACAGTAAAATTACAACTATTGTCATAGAGTGGAGGAAGAAAATTTCTGTTGCATAGATTTTTTTTTTCTTTTCTTGAAATAGTTCATTGCATAGCTTTTTAGGTTAACATTTTCTACTTTCCATACTAGTAGACTCTGAAGAAATGAATTAACACAATGGCAGCAACAATGGGTTCACACATATCAATAATTGTGAGGATGGTGCCGGACCTAGAAGTGTTTCATTCTGTTGTTCATGGATCACTATGAATTGGAACCCACTCAATGGCACCAAAGAACAACAACCTTTCCTAAAAATCCTTGTAATACTAATAAATTCAATGTCCTACAGATACAAAGCAAAACATGTTAATAATTATATATTAGTGTGAATTTTCAAATTAAATGTCAAGTATTGTTGCTGTTAAGTGCCAAGTTCTGTGTATTAATGTACCCCAAAACATACTATTCAAAGTAGTGAATATTTTATAAGTTTACTCAAATGACAGGGGAAATTCTATCAGAGACTAAAGATAGTAATGGCAGAAGAGAGTATACAAAAGTGAATGAATTCACCAGTACTTTATTTGTTATTACTAGAACATATTATAACTTTTGATGATGGTGGCATCTGGAATGAGACAAATAACAAGTAAAGGGTGCTGGGAATTTTAGTTCAGAGAAAATAGGCTAGATACTGTTCTGTGATGCATCACAATGCTAAAATCCATAATATATACACCAAGAACACATGCTTTTCTTAATTCATAAACCTCTAGTGAAATGAGTTTTAGTAAAATCTCATATCTACTACAATTTTAGAGCTTATCATGCTTAGTTTCCAGGAGTCCTGGTATGGTGCTGTGGGCTAATGTGTCAGACTACAAAGTCATTTGAACTGCAAGGTCGGTGATTCAAGCTCATCAGCTGCTCTTTGGAAACCCTATATAGTGTCGCTATGGGTTGGAATCGACTCAACGGCACTTAACAAAAACAAATGCTTAGTTTCCACAGGGAGGCTGGTGGGTTTGAACCTTTGCCTTTGTGGTAAGCCGTCTAAGGACAACACAGCCACCAGGACTTCTTTAATTCCTATATTGTTGTTAAGTGTCTTCAAGTCTATTCAACTCATATGAATCCTATATAGGGTTTTCCAGGAACAGCTGGTGGCTTTGAACCCCTGACTCTGTGGTGGCAGTCCATGCTTATTCTATAGCACCATACCGTGACTGACTTCTAGTCATCAAATACTATTGTTTTTGTTAAGTTCTGT
Source organism: Chrysochloris asiatica (assembly GCF_000296735.1). NCBI lineage: Eukaryota > Metazoa > Chordata > Mammalia > Afrosoricida > Chrysochloridae > Chrysochloris > Chrysochloris asiatica. The sequence continues at coordinate 634,241 of NW_006409053.1, read as the reverse complement.
TGAGTCAGTTGAACTCATAGCAACCCCGCATATGTTTCCAAGGAGAGCCTGGTAGTTATGAACCATCAACCTTGCAATTAACAATCTACTGCTTAACCTACAGTGCCATGTTGTTGCTGTTGTTAAATGCCATTGAGTCAGTTCTGACTCATAGTGACCCTGTATAGAGTTTCTGAGGAGCAGCTGGTGGGTTTGAACTGTCAACCTTGCAGTTTGCAGTCCAGTGCTGATCCTGCAACATCATACCAGGAGGATCTAATATATGATTCTACTATATACTTCATATATTGATGTGGTTCGGAGTCCTGGTGTGGTGCAGTGGGCTAATGCACTGGACGATGAAGCTAGTTTGAACTGCAAGGTTGGCGGTTTAAGCTTACCATCTGCTCCTCAAAAATCCTATGCAGAGTCACTATGGGTCAGAACCGACTCGACGACACTTAACAACAACAACATTGTTGTTATTGTGTGCCATTGAGTAGGTTTCTATTCATAGTAACCATGTATAGTGTTTCCATGACTGGCTGGTGGGTTTGGACTGTGGCTCTTGCAATAAACAGTCCAGTGCTTATCTAAAAGTACTACATCAGAGCCAAAGTCATATATAATCAGCCCCTGATACTTGGTGCCCAGACGTCAGTAAACATCACAACCCATAAAATTGGTGCAATATAACAAATATTTTTAAAAAACATTGAAAAAGAAAATAACTTATTGGTCTTTGCTTCAAGATGCATGATGCTCTGTGGCATTAATAGATGTACTTATAAGCAAAATCAGATGGCTTCTTCTAAAAGATATGTCATCAGATTGCTTTTTTTCTTCCCCCCCAGGTAACCTTCACTATGCTGGCTGATAAATAACTGCATCATATAAAAAATTATGTCAAAATTGTGCATTCTAAAGGTTGCTTCATTGATAGTTAACAGATTGGCAAAAATAGAGAGTTCAGAGTAGAAAATTGCCAAAACTCTGTAAAAATTTTGATAAGTGTAAAGAAAGTCAATATCTTATACTGGTTCATTTGGTCCTGAGCAAACACTATAATGATTACTTTAAAAGTTCTCTGAGTATTTAACAAGATTTAACTCTTTTATGACATTTGTTCAGTCGACTAAATATGAACAAAAAATTTTAGAAAAAGTAATGTTACATTTCTGAAGGAAAAATAATTTCAGTGTTCAAGTAAGTAAGTTTTCTCCTCTAGATAATTAATATTATGGAATTTTCCACCTCTCAAAAACATCATTGGAATGATTACCTCTAAGAAGTTGAATATAAATTACAAGAAAATTACTGGGTTTATCATGTATTATGTGAAAATGCAGCCAAAAATCTTGGTCTTGTGAAGCTTTAAATTTTTCCAAATGCTTTTCCATGAATGGCAGATGCCATGCCATCAAGGAACAGAACAGTGAGAAACCTGTGCATGAAAAGCTCGTTGTTTTCGCAAAGCAACAATGAGTGTCTCCTTGGTTGGCAAGGCCCCGAGGAGACTTCTCATGCGAGGGTCCTGTGGTTCCTGTATTCTTCCTTTTATAAATAGTTCCTTTTTGATTTTTTGATTTTATTATAGAAGTTTTTAGTGGAATTCTTCAATGATGATATTAAAGGTTAAAAATTACATTTAGACACCTTCACACCATATTCAATCATGTGTAGTCCTAAAGAATGCTTTTTAAATTAACAATAAGTTTCACCACTAGGAGAAACCACACCAGCTAGAAATTTGCCAATTCAAGTTTAAGATTATAATCAACATTCTGTTCTACATTCTGTGTAGTTTCGGTCAGGGATATCAAGACCCCTGGAAAGTAGTTTAGACACAATCAAGAGCTGAAAGAACAGTAATAGATCATAGGTAAAAATTTATCTAGATGTTTTGAATAGAGAAGTTGTTAGTATAAGGAAGTTGTTCCTTTTATTCTTAACTACGAAATTTTAAGTGCTTTTTTATGTACTTGTTTTTCTTGTTTAATCAATCATGAGAAACAACTGTGTTTTCAGTTGTGATAGAAAATAATGTTTAGATACATGTTATGATTAATGAATCTATAGAAAATAATAGGTGAGGGTAGAAATAGGAATTAAGATTTAGAATTATGTTTTAAGGTTAACCTGACATTTTAGGCTGTCAGAAAGATTAGGGAAGATATTTTAACAAGATCATTTACGTATCAATGAAAAAGAATACTTGATGGATGAAAAGAACTAGATATGAAAAGACCAAGGAAACGGTTTTAAGAAAAATACTTTTGTCAACATTGCATAGTCACAAAGTAAAAATTGATATAATCAAGGATGTGTAATGCTTCAAAGAAATTGATTGTGTATGAGATCATTGTACACTATGAGATTTTAACGGTATTTAAGAAGCTGAAAAAATTAAGTAAAAAAAAAAAAAAAAGCTTCAATCAGAATTCAGCACAAACAATTGACTCAGTGTGATTCATTTCGCCGACTCCACATCTCCCTTTATGAGCCCCCTAATAAGTTTGTCGGGGTTGGTCCCCGACACATGTATATATCCATAAGACCACCACTAATCTGCCAGTTAGTAGTACTGTGGTGGCTTATGTGTTGGTGCATTGTTGAAAGCTATGCTTCTAGTATTTTAAATTTGAGCAGGGTCGCCAGTTGTGGACAGGTTTCAACAGAGCTTTAAGACTAAAACAGACTATGAAGAAGAGATGGACTACTGAATGTTGAGGCACTGAAAACTTGATGAAGAGCAGTGAAAACACTGTCAGATAGTGTGCAAGAAGATGAAAACATTATAAATAGCACCAGAATACTCTTAGATATAGTACTAAAAGGTGAACCCCTCAGGTTGACAGGCATTGAAAATGTAACGAGAGAAGATCTGCCTCCTCAAAGTAAAGTTGGCCATGATGGTGTGAAAGGAGTAAAGATTCCAAGACTTTTATTTGAGGATAGGGCACAACTCAAAACAAGGGTAAGCAGCTACACACATCCATCAATCTACAACATATGAAATGTATGAAATCTGAATCTAGAAAAAATTGGAAGCTGTCAAAAATTAGGTGGTGTGCAGAAAGATCAATATCCTAGGTGTTATT
>NW_006409053.1:628094-629558 GCF_000296735.1 Chrysochloris asiatica | reverse complement strand
TTCCTTATACACTTAATTGTGCTCACTTAATTGTACTTGATGGCAACTAACAACAACAATTATTTCCACATTGAAAATATCTTTTTTAAAACCATATATAAGACAGCATACACATGAACCTTACCAGGTGGAGTACACAGAAATCAAATTTACTACAACTGTGTGAAGAGACAGTTAAATAGCTCAATATCATTAGCCAAAACAAGGCAGGGACCAACTAAAGAAAATACCCTTAATTGCTCATATACAAATTCATGAAGAAGTTGAAGGAAATTAAAACAAGTCCATGAGAGCAAAATATCACTTTCAACATCTCCCACCTAAATTTAGAGACCATCTCAAGAACAGATTTGATGCATTACACACTAATGATTGAAGACCAGAAGAGCTGTTTGGTGACATCAAGAGTATCATAACAGGAAGAAAACAAAAGATTGTTAAAAAGATAGGATTACAAATCAGCGTTCTTGGAAACAACAGATAGCAAATAAAGAAAAGACCAAAATGAATGTCAGAAGAGACTCTGAAACTTGCTTTCCTAAGTAGAGATGAAAAAGTGAATGAAAGAAATGAGGAAGTCAAAGAGCCAAACAGAATATTTCAAAGGACAGCTTGAGAAAACAAAGTCAAGTATGTATAGAAATGTGCAAAGACCTGGAGGTAGAAACCAAAAGAGAAGAACATGCACAGCTTTTCTCAAGCTGAAAGAACTGAAGAAAAATCCAGGCCTTGACTTGAAATACTGAAATATTCTATGGGCAAAACCTACCACTCATCTGTCAGTATTGTGGTGGCTTGTATGTTGCTGTGATTCTGGAAACTATGCCACAGGGATTTTAAATACCAGCAGTGTCACCACAGTGGGCAGTTTTCAGATGAGCTACCTGATGAAGACAGACTAGGAAGAAAGAGAGACAGACTACTTCAGAATATTTAGTCACGGAAAACCTTATGAATAGCAGTGGGACACTGTCAGCACCAGATTATTGAATATTGAAACATGATGAAAATCACCAGAATATTGTCAGATATAGTGCCAGAAGATGAGCCCATCAGATTGGAAGGCACTTAAAATGCAACTGGGAAGAGTAGCCTCCTCAGAGTAGACTTGACCATGATGACATGACTGAAGTAAAACCCTCCGGACCTTCATTTGCTGATGGGGTACAACTCAAAATGAAGAGAAGCAGCTGTAAATATCCATTAATAATTGATATCATGTTTGGTAAAGTGGAGGGTCAGTGAAAAATGAAGACCCCACAAAAAACATGGATTGGCACAGGGCTCAAGTGTAGCAATGATTGTGAGGTTGGTCCAGGACCAGACAATGTTTTGTTTTGTTGTGCATAAGGTTGCTATAAATCAGTATTGATCTCATGACACCTAACAACAACAACAATGGGCAAAATTTTGAATGATGCAGAAAGCATCAAAAGAATATGGAAGGAATACAGAGTCACTGTA
>NW_006409053.1:625074-627043 GCF_000296735.1 Chrysochloris asiatica | reverse complement strand
AGTGTTTTGTTCTGTTGGATCAGAGCCAAGTTGATGGAACCTGACAACAATATCCATAAGAAAACTTTCATTTGGTGTTTTTTGTTGTTGTTGTTGTTGTTGTTTTCCGTAAAGGCTTCATTGTATTTCCTTCTTTGGGTTGATGGTATATATGATTTAAAATTTTGTTATTCATATGACTACTCAAACTTTCAATATCTGAACTTGTGTTTAATTATGGCATTTATTCATTTATTGACTTATTCATTTGGCTTGTTTCCCCATCATCTATCATTTCTGTTACCTAGTATTAGTAATTTAATATTTTTTAAGCCACTGAACATGGCTTTGAGGTATGAAGTCTAGCAATATAACTAATAAAAATATAAGCACTTTCATGTGGTATCACCAAAGTCTTCTATAGCATTAACATGCGGAACGTAAAGATTATTTTGTCATTTAGTACAATGATGAATAGACCACCAAATAGTACACAAAACAATTTAATCTTTAAAATGGTGTTTGTGTTTCAATGAAACTTCTGTGAACTTATCACTCATCATTTTTATTCAGAGTTTTGTAATGAACAATTCAAACTAGAATCACCACCTCTTTCTTAATATACTTTCTTAAAATACTATAAGAAGGATACTAACCCCAACTCATCTACAGTGTTTTACTAAATCATTCCCATCCTATAATTGCTGTTTTCTTTTTACCACGTTTGTGCTATGGAGTCCTGGTATGGTGCTGCCCGTTAAAGGGTTAGACTGCAATATCAGTTTGAACCACAAGTTCACTGGTTCAAGCTCGCCAGCTGCTCCTCAGAAACCCTATACAGGGTTGTTATGAGTTGGAACTGACTCAACAGCACTTAACAATAACATGTTACTATGCATATGTGTCCACATGTGAATATATTGATCTGTGATCGATAGACTTTATTATTCAATGTCCTTATCTCTACACCTATTTGATAAATGTATGTTATTCTACACTTTTTTTATACAATGCATAGTAGATATTTACAAAAAAATATGATTTGTTAATATCCATATAACTTGGACACATTCAGCATCTCTAAGCTGAAAAAAAGAAGGTGAAACTCAAGCCTCCAGGTGCAATGTTGAAGGATTGTATGGGCAAAATATTGAACGATGCAAGAAGAATCAAAAGAAGATAGAAGGAATACACAGATTCACTGTACCAAGCAAAAAGGTCAACATTAAGCCATTTCAGGAGGTACCATATGATTAAGTAACAATGGTGTAGAAGGAAGAATTCCAAGCTGCATTGAGGGCTTGAAGAATTGGTATAACACCACCTGAGCAATTTCAATAAATAGATGCATTGAGGAAGATGCTCATTTATCTTGGCCAAAAAATTTGGAAGACAGTTGTCTGGCAATTTGACTTGAAGAAATTCATATTTGTTCCCATCCCAAAGAAAGGCGAGCCAACTGAATGCAGTAATGATCAAATAATATTATTAATGTCACATGCAAGTAAAATTTTGCTGAAGATAATTCAAAAATGGTTATTGCAGTTCACCAACAGCTAACTGCCTAAAATTCAAGTTGAATTCAGAAGAGCCTGTGTAACAAGGTATATCATCATTGACACCAATGGGATAGGATAGTAGCTGAATGCAGATAATACCAGAAAGATGCTTACCAGTGTTTTAATGATTATGTAAACATATTTGACTCTGTGGATCATAACAAATTGCCGGGAACCAGCCTCAACAAATTATTAGGAGACTCTTGAAAGAGGATGTGGAGTTGGCGAATGGAAAAATTAAAAAAAAAAAAAACTGTTAAAGAGTCAATGGGTCATTTTTGAGTCTCAGGTAGATGATGGTTATGGCTCTTTCTGATGACTCTCTCACTGACTGTTTTATTTCAAAATTGTTGCTTCTTATATTCCTTTTAGAATATACTATGATCTCATAATAGTCACATACAAGCAGTTACAAATCAATCAAATATTAT
>NW_006409053.1:624009-624660 GCF_000296735.1 Chrysochloris asiatica | reverse complement strand
GTTCCCAAGCTCTCACTGCTCTTGACTGTCTCCAAGTTGCTTTCTAATGGCCTTAATGTCCTTGACTAAAACCACCTGGAATGTTTCTTATAATTTTAAGCTTGAAATGCTAAAACTTTAGCTAGTGTGGTTATTTCCAATGTTAAAACTTATTGTTAATGTAAAAAACAATTTTGATAACTACATAAGATTGAATATGGTGTGAAAGTTAATGTTAATGTGAAAGTCCACTATTATAACATGAGGTTTATTTAAAGTATCTAATGATTATGCAAGATTTTCTAAACTTCTTATAAGGAAATCAGAAATAAACTATTTTTCCAAGGGAAAGCTATAAACCACGGGCCCCGCATGAATCATCCCTTGTAGCTCTGCTAACAAGGGGGTGCATTCATTGTCACTCTGCTAAACAATGAACTTTTCACGCATAAGGCTTCTGGCTGTTCTGCTCCTTGGCAGGATGGCATTCGCCATTTGCAGGATGGCACCCGTCAACAAATTATGGATAGCATTGTGAATAATGGGAATTCCAGAACATTAAATGCAGAAATACATAAACCAAGACAGTTTTTAGAGCAAAACACAGGGATATGCTTCATTGTTGAAAATTAGGAGAAGTGTATGTCAGGGCTATATCCTTTCACCATATTT
>NW_006409053.1:621607-622904 GCF_000296735.1 Chrysochloris asiatica | reverse complement strand
ACATAAAAATCATACCCAATATCTAATTAGAAGAATTGATGCATGTGAGTTATGGAGTTGGAGAAGACTATTAAAAGTACCATAGTCTTCCAGAAGAACAAACAAATCTGTGTTGGAAGAAGTCTGCTAGAATGCCCCTTAGAAATCAGAATGGACTGACTTTGTCTCTCATACTTCAGCCATATTATCACAAGGAACCTGTTCCTGGAGAAGGACATCATGCTTGGTAAAGTGGAGAGTTAGCCAAGAAAACCCTCAGGAGATGGATTTTCACAGTAGTAGTTACAGTGAATTCAAGCGTAGCCATGATTGTGAGGTTGGCATGGGACTGAATACAGTTTAGTTCTGTTGTGCATAAGGTCTCTGTGAGTCAGCACTGACGCAATGGCAACTAACAACAACATAAATGTCTAATGTACTGATGTATCATCCTATTTATAAAATACATCCTCACTGAAAGGTCTTCTGATTCCTCTGAAAAATGGTTTTGATGGAAAGTCAATGTTTTTAAGTGCTGAGAAGTCGGTTCCTACTCATGCTGACTGTGTATGGGGTTTCCAAGGAGAGGCCAGTGGGTTTAAACCATTGACCTTGCAGTTCAAACTGACTTTATGGTCAAATGCTTAATACAAATTACTAATATGGTTTTTAAACTGGGTGTCACAACTGGAAAGTCACTCATGGAAATGAATGATATTGTTTCCAATAAGTCCCATAACAGTTTATATGTCACAACTGACAAATTGAATTATCCCCTACAAAAGTTCTAATTGAGGTTGGACAGTGCAAATAGACTGACTACTGGAATCACTTGCTATATACAAAGGTGTATGCTGGAGTCCTGGTATGGCACTGCGGGTTAATGTCCTGGACTAAAAGGTCAGTTCAAACTGCAAGGTCAGCAGTTCAAGTATACCAACCAATCCTTGCAGCTCGCTGAGTTGGAAGTGATTCAACAACACTTAACAAAACAAAAAACAAAAAACAAAAAAACACACATGTTACTGATATAACTTGCACAGAAAAGTCTGACAATATTACAGGTTGTTTTAATTTAGAAATTATTAACATTGTAAGGGAATGTAAGGTATACTTGAAAGTGTACATGTGTTGAAATTTAATTTTAAAAATGTGAAAGCAACTCTAACATATTTAACTCATTTTTTAATAACATGGATTATTTCTGTAACAATTTTCTCAATGCCATTATGACATCCTTATTTCTTAGACTATATATCATAGGATTAAACATAGGGGTCAGGATTGTATAGAAAAGAGAAAGCATTTTTCCAGTTCC
>NW_006409053.1:613128-615638 GCF_000296735.1 Chrysochloris asiatica | reverse complement strand
CCTATAATATTATTTGTACACTTATGAGAACGTATTTTTTATTAAAATACAATATCAGTTAGTCAAATTAATTTAATGTCAATGCTTAAAATAATTGTTTAACATAAATGATATTTAATAGAGTCCAAAATACATGGGAGCTGCTTTAATCAAACAGCATATTTGTTTCTCAATACCAAATATTTATTTTAATAATGCCATGAACTAAAATTATATATTTGCATAGAATAGTTCATATTTACCTTTCTTATTAGGGTAGTGCTTAAAGCACTCTGCTGCTAAAAGCAAGATGTTAGGTTCCAACCCACCAGCTGCTCTGCAGGAGAAAGATGGCTCAGTAAGCTTCTGAAAATATACATACCCTTGGAAGTCCAATGGGGTCTGTTCTACAGAATCACTATGAGTTAGAGTCTACTCAAAGGCAACAGGCTTGGGTTTTAACTTATTTGGTATAGTATTGTTCCTTCCTCACTGACAAGGGGTTAAATATTTGAGTATTTAATTTACGTTAGTTAAGTCAATTGTTCATCAAAGGTGTTGAATCCACCTTTAAAGCAATCGGTTCATTTTGAATGTGTGAGCTTTTAAAATAAAAAATAAATAAGGCCATTCCTTTTGGGACCTCTTCTCCCTGACACAATAAAATTTCTAATTAATGTTGTTGGCACTCTCTGATCTTTTATTTATTTTCCCAGTAAGATTGCACGCTACCTAGGATGCTCATCACCTGCATCCTATCAGTGGAATAGAACATATAGAAGGATTCATTTCTTAGACTTATATAAGGTTCAGGAATGCTCAGAAATGAGCTATATCACTGGAGGCCATGCAAAATTGACACTAACCCAACTGTCACTGTATCTATTATGATGACTATTAGACTGAGCTCCTGTCACACTTTCCTCATTTTACTTTGAATATTTTCTCCTCTGAAATGGGTGTTTTGATCCAAATTCACTATTTGGCCTGTATACAAGTTGTAAATGTGTTCTGACAACACAGAATTTTTTACCAACAAAACATATATTTTTTACTTCTTCAACACTACCTGAGCAAACTGAAACCTGTTCAGTACATAAAATCTAGTAAGTATATATATATATATACTTATATTTTTCCCCAAGAATAATCTGAACAAGTAGAATAGGGGGAATTTTACTTTTCCTTGAACCATTCTTCCATACCTCCCAGTTTCATTCCTTCTGTAAACTGACTTTTAAGACCTAAATCCTATTAAAGTTCACTTAGGAGAAAATAAGATTCTGATACAATTTAAGCTGACATAGAGACAAGGATCCAGGACAGTAGTTTTTCTTGTTATAAAGTACTTCCCCTTCAAGACTTCAAATCCAAGTGACACTTATAGGGATTAAGAATCATTGCTTACAGCCAAATTTTTGCTTCTGAAAACAGAATGGTGCTTTTATTATTTATAAAATATTGAATTCTAAATATTCATAATTACTCCAAACATTGATATTAATTGTTAAATGTTGTGGAGTGCATTCTGACTCAGAGCTGCCCTGTGTACGACTCCCAAGGCTATTCATATTTCAGGGAACAGAAATCATCATTCTCTTATGGGTTTGAACTGTCCACCTCATGTGTTGCAGTCCAATGCTTCTCCTACAGAGGCACTGTAATCACTTGAGATTGGTGGTGGTGGTAATGGTAGGTGCTATCGAGTTGGAAGTTGGTTCTGACTCATAGCAACTCTGTATAGGGTTTCCGAGGAGTGGCTGGTGAGTTGAACAGCCGACCTTGTGGTTAAAACTGATTATGTGGTCCAATACTTATCCTATTGCATCACACAAGAACTCCAACCTTGAGATTGTTATTGCTCAGTGCTGTTGAGCTACTTCCAACACATAGTGACCCGATATAGGGTTTCAAAGGAGAAGCTCAATTAGTAATGGCAAATATATCTTTCCCTATTAACTTCCTGGTGTGACACTTTAGGATAAGCATTAGACCACTGAACTCAAGAACAGTAGTTTAATCTTAGCACCTTGGAAATCCTACACATGGTTACTGTGAGTCAGACCTTCTGAAAGACACTTAACAACAACCACCTTGAGATTAGTAATGACAAATGTACATTTCCACTACTAACCATTTAAAGGAGTGCTGGTGTGGCACAGTAAGATAAACAATGGACTACTAACACTAAGGTCTTTGATTCAAACCCTCCAACTGCTTTTGGAAACCTGCACATGATTACAGTGAGTCAGAACTGACATGAAGGGATTTAACAAAAACAACAATGGAAAGTTGTATAAACTATCTATCTGCCTCCAGGTGAGGGTAACCCTATAATATTGTAATAGCACAGGATACTTTGGAAGGTTAACTGAAATGTAACAGGAACTATTACCTTGGAAACATGGTGCATGAGTACAGTGTTGTTAGGTGCCATTGACTTGGTTCTGACTCATAGTGACCCTTTGTATTACTGAACTGAAGCACTGTCTGGTCCTGTACCATCCTCACTATTGTTATTACACTTGAGC
>NW_006409053.1:601159-612798 GCF_000296735.1 Chrysochloris asiatica | reverse complement strand
ATCCTGATTCTAAGTTGCATTCTAACTGCGTTTCTTCCAAGACAGATTTATTTGTTATCTTAGCTGTCCATAGCACATTTTTCTCCAATACCATAGCTCTAATGAATCAATTATTTTATAGTCGTCCTTATTCACTATCCAACTTTCACATGCATATGTTGTTTTTAAATGTCATTGTGTCAGTCAAGCCTCATAGCAACACTGCATGTGATTTCCAAGGAGCAACTGGTGGCTTTGAACCACTGACCTTGGGGTCAACATCCAGGGCTTATCCTACAGCACTACTCTAGTACTCCACATGCACATGAAGCAATTGAAAACAGGTGCCACTGACCCAAGCCTTGGTATTTTCACATGCATATGACACAACTGAAAATACTATGCATTGGATCAGAAGTTCCTTAGTCCTCCAACTGATAGTTGTGTGCAGGGGCCAGCCCTGCACAAACAGGTTTCCAGGGACAGACAGAGAATTCAAAGTGTCAGGGGACTCAAGATGGTCAGTTGAGAGTGACTTTATTACTCTACAATACAGCTTTAAGTACAATCTTATGCAGGAAGCATATCTGGACCGTTCATCAATCTAAGGTTCATTATTAATAAAGAAACCTTTAAGTACAAAGCTAAGAGTGAACAATAACTAGATAAAGATCAAGTACATAGTAACTATTTCCCCTAATTACAGACCCTACCCCAAGCTGTTGGGTCTGTGTGGTCCAAGCCATTACCAATAGGAAGCAAGGTTTTCCTTGTAGCTCTCATCCAGGCTTTCCTTGGTTTAGAGTGCTACCACTGGGTAGACTTCATACAGGACCCTTCACTCTTACAGCTGTGCTCTTGAACAATTTAAAGAAGTCTTGTGCAGAAGATTTCCTAATGTAATAGTCGTTTGGTTTCTTGACTGCTGATTCCAACAGTGTTGATTGTGGATCCAAGTAAAATGAAGTCTTCGGCAACTTCAATCTTTTTTCCATATATCATGATGTTATATATATGTCCATTAATGAAGATTGTTTGTTATCTTGACGTGGGGATGCAATTCATATTGAAGGCTGTTTTTTTGTTTTTTGTTTGTATCTTAATAGGTATTTGAATTCCTCTTCACTTTCAGCAAGCACGATCGTATTATCTACATATTATAAGTTGTTAGTGAGTCTTCTTCTAATGTTGATGACATGTTCTTCTTCATATGTTCCAGATCTCAGATTCTCTGCTATGCATACAGATCGTTGTTTTTGGTATTGTTAAGGGTCATTGAGTTTGTTCCAACCTATAGTGACCGTGTAAAAGGTTTCTGAGGAGCAGCTGGTGAGTTGAACCATCAACCTTGCAGTTCAAACAGACCTTGTAGTTGAGTGATTATCATACAGTGCCACACCAGGACCAAGTATGGTAAAATAATACACCCTTGATTTTAAGTCATTCAGAATCCTCTTGTTTTGGTCAAACTACTCCTTCGTGGTCTATGTACAATTTCCTTGTGAGAACAATTCAATAAAGCACAAGTCAACCTATTTCTGGTATTCTCTGATTTCAGCCAGGATTAATATGACATCCGCAATGATATCCCTAGTTCCAAGTCCTCATCTGTATCCAACTTGATTTTGTGGCAGTCCCCTTTCAATGTATTGTTGCAATGATTTTTAAATTACCTTCAGCAAAATGTTTCTTGCCTGTGATATTGATGAGATTGTTCCATGGTTTTCACATTCCGTTGGGTGATCTCTCTTTGGAATGGTCAAAAATATGAGTCTTTTCTAATCTGTTGGTCAAGTAACTGTTTTCCAAGTTACTTGGCATAGATGAGTGTGCACCCCCAGTGTGTCATTAATTCATTAAAAATATTAATACCTGGAGTCTTGTTTTTGGCCAATACCTTCACTGTGCCCATGTAGAATAAGCACTTGATCATAAGGTCAGGTTAAACTACAAGTTCAGTAGTTCAAACTCACTAGTAACTCCTTGGAAACCCTATACAAGGTCATGGTAAGTCAGAACCAATACGATGGCACTTAACAGCAAACAACAACATCAGTGAAACATGGACTTCTTCATTCAGTACCCTCTTTCTTGATCATATGTTATCAACTGTAATGGCACCCTTTTTTTGGGTACAATGACAATGTGTATATCTTCCATCTTCTTTTGATGTTTTCTTTATCACTCAATATTTTGCCAATCATATCCACAAATATTTCAAGTCAGGGCCTGGATTTTTTTTCTTCAGTGGCCAGGGCCATAATTAATTAAGAAATTAAAATGAAAAAAATGGAGACCTATTAATCGAGGAATTAATATAAATAAATGAGATACGGGGGAACCTGTGCATGAAGAATTCATTGTCTTTGCAAAGCAGCAATGAAATACTTTCTTTTCTTTTCTTTTTCTTTCTTTCTTTCATTTTCTCTTTGGATGGAAGAGCCACAAAGAATTGTTTTATTATTTTTATGCACAGACCCCTAGTTAAATTTTTCTCTTGTTAAGTCATTCTCTGATTTATTCATGATTTTATTAGTATCCCTTTTTACTTTAGATTTTTTACTCACCTACACTTTAGTATATTTTCATTAAAAGTTAGAAGCCACACATTAGCTACATTTTATTCTACTTGTAATCATAGGTAGTTTTAATACTTATATTAACAATATTCTTAAGACTGCTAGGAGACAGGATTTGTCAATTGAATTACTGCCAGCTTAGGTTTAGTGATTGTAAACATTCTTCCTTGTAGCCTTAGTTTAAGGCAATAAAGAATCCCTAAAAAAGCAACTAGGCCATAAATAAGAGCTGTGGGTACAAGAATTTCTAAATACAATTAGATAAAGGCTATGGGTATATACAGATACTAAATAAAAAGTCTGACTTAGACTTTCTTAAATTAATGATCAGTAAATTAAAGAAGTTGTTTTTCATTGCCTCAGTTTCCCTGATAAGTGATGTTTTTGTAGGCTATAAACAGATAGTGTATGGAAGAAGTTAATGGAGAGTTAATTGCACCCAACAACTAAAATTAACAGACAAAGGTTAAGAAATATGTGAAGGTTAACTTGCTTCTCAGAGAAAAGAATAGATTTATGTAGGAACAAATGTTTAACTAAAAGGTTTCAAGGCACCTGAATATCTCCTATGCCTTGAGATAATGTTTTTTGCTGTAACTTCTCATCCCTGTTGTAAATTTAAGAATTGTAAACCATAAGGAATGTGCCCCAAGATAGATTGTACCTTGATGTCATTGATTACTATGAATGCAATGTTTTCTATAATGGTATGTAAGGGGGTTGTAAGATAGCACAAAGAGGAAGGGAAGATGGGAAGTAGAAGAAAGGAAGGAAAAAGAATTAGAGGCAAGAAGTAGAAGTAAGAAGAAGCAGAGGCAAGAAGTAGAGGTAAGAGTAAGTAGAGGAAAGTAGATCGAGACAAGAATGGAGGGAGGGGAAGCTAGTAAAGAAACAGAAGAGATGAGCAGGAGGGGAGCAGGAGAGGAGAGAAGGAAAACAGGAGCAGGGGAGGGGAGAAAGGAAGCCTAAGAGATGAGCAGGAAAGCAGGGGAGTAAAGAATGAGCAGGACAGTAAAGAATGAGAGAAGTAGAGTATTATAGTAGCCATAGAAATAATAATAATAAAGCATGTAATAATAAGATTTTGAATTTATCATGACCCATGACTCCGTGTAATCCTTATCGCCGACGTCCGCACCTGTCTTCGGAAATACCCTGGAATAAATATGCCGGGGCAGGCTCTGGGCACTTCAGTTCTTGCTGCTTCATTATCACTGTCTCTTCTTCTCTTTTGGTTTTCTAACTCCAGGTTTTTGCACATTTCATTACAATATTTTACATTGCTTTCTCAAGTGGCCCATGGGAATTTTCTGTTTATCACTTTTATTTTCTTATTTCTTCCATTTGTTTTAACATCTCTATGCTGGAGAGGAAGATTCAGAGTCTCTCTTTTATGCATTTTGGTCTTTTCTTTCTTTACTCTCTTTTTAATGACCTATTACTCTTTTCTGGTATGATATGCTTGATGCTGTCCCACAACTGTTCTGGTGTTCCATAATTAGTGTCTAATGCTTCAATTCTTTAGTTGAGATGGTCTCTAAATTCAGATGGGATATGTTCAACATTATATATAGGCCTTTGTGGAATTGTTTTAATTTTCTTCAGCTTCATCCTGAACTTGCATATGAGTAATTTATTGTCTGTTTCACAGCCTGCCCTTTATCTTATTTTGATTGATGGCATTGCTTTTACACAGTCTCTTCCCACAGATATATCCAATTGGATTTCTATATATCCATATAATAAGTTCCATGACTGTAATCACCTTTTATGTTGTTTAAAAAAGGTACTTACAATGAATAAGTCATTGGTATGGCACTGCTGGTTAATAGGCTAGACTGCAATATTGGTTTGAGCCACAAGGTCATTGGTTCAAGCTCACCAGCCGCTCCTCAGAACCCCTATACAGGGTTGTTATGAGTCGGAACTGACTCAACAGCACTTAACATTAATATGTTACTATGCATATGTGTCCACATGTGACTGTATTGATCTGTGATCAATAATTTTTATTATGCAATATTCTTATCTCTACACCTATTTGATAAATGTATGTTATTCTATACTTTTTTTATACAGTGCATAGTAGATATTTACAAAAAAAATAAGATTTGATAATATCCATATAACTTGGACACATTCAGCATTGCTAAGCTGAAAAAAGAAGGTGAAACTCAAGCCTCCAGGTGCAATGTTGAAAGATTCTATGGTCAAAATATTGAATGATGCAAGAAGAATCAAAAGAAGATAGAAGGAATACACAGATTCACTGTACAAAACAAAAAGGTCAACATTAAGCCATTTCAGGAGGTACCATATGATTAATTAACAATAGTGTAGAAGGAAGAAGTCCAAGTTGCATTGAGGGCTCAAAGAATTGGCAGAACACCACCTGAAATTTTTCCATAAATAGATGCATTGCAGAAGATGCTCATTCATCTTGGCCAAGAAATTTGGATAACAGTTGTCTGGCAAACTGACTTGAAGAAATTCATATTTGTTCCCATCCCAAAGAGAGGTGATCCAATTGAATGTGGAAATGATCAAATAATATTATTAATGTCACATGCAAATAAAATTTTGCTGAAGATAATTCAAAACTGGTTATTGCAGTCCACTAACAGCTAACTGCCTAAAATTCATGTTGAATTCAGAAGAGGCTGTGTAACAAGGTATATCATTGCTGACATCAATGGGATAGTAACTGAATACAGATAATACCAGAAAGATGCTTACCATTGTTTTAATGACTATGTAAAGGTATTTGACTCTGTGGATCATAACAAATTATGGATAACATTGTGAATAATTGGAATTCTAGAACATTAAATGCAGAACCTTACATAAAGGAACAAGACAATTGTTAGAGCAAAACACAGGGATATGCTTCATTGTTGAAAATTAGGAGAAGTGTATGTCAGGGCTATATCCTTTCACCATATTTCTATAATCTGTATGCTGATCAAATAATCTGAGTTTTATAAAATAGTGTAAGAAGCAGAATAAACATCAGGATTGGAGGAAAACTGATTTGAAATAAAGCAGACACAATCTTGCTTGTTTTAAGTGAAGAAGAGCAGATTAAACACTTCAGCCTTCATTATGGATTGTTGTGGTTAGGTGTCATCCAGGCGGTACTGACTCATAGTGACCTTATGCACAATAGAACGAAACACTACCCGATCATGAGCCAACCTAGAGTTGTTTCCATGCTTGAGCCCATTGATGCTCCCACTTTGCCAATCCATGTCACTGGGGGGTCTTCCTCTTTTTCTCTGACCCTCCAATTTACCAAACATGATATCTTTCTCAAACAACTGGTCCCTCCTGACCATATGTTCAAAGTATGAGAGACGAAGTTTGGACATCCTGGCCTCCAAGGAGCACTCTGGCTGCACTTCTTCCAACACAGATCTACTGGTTCTTTTGGCTGCCCATGGCACTTTCAATATTCTCCTCCAACACCATAATGCAAAAGTACCAATTCTACGATCTTCTTTATTCACTATCCAGATTTAGCATCACATGAGGTTATTGAAAATACCATGGCTTGGGTCAGGCGCACCTTAGTCCTCAAGCTGACATCTGTGACCTTCAGCACTTTAAAAAGTTCTTGTGCAGCAGATTTGCCTAATAAAATATGTCATTTGATTTCTTGACTGCTGCTTCCGTAAGTGTTGATAGTTGATCCAAGAAGAATGAAGTCCTTGACAACTTCAATATTTTCTCCATTGATAAGAATGTTGTTTATTGTTTGAGTGGTAGGGATTTTTGTTTTCTTTACATTGAGATGCAATCCATACTGTAGGTTGTAAGTATTTTAAGTCCTCTTCACTTTCAGTAAGCAAGGTTGTATCATCTGCATATTGCAGGTTGTTAATGAGTCCTCCTCCAATCCTGATGCCACATTTTTCTTCATTATGGATTACTCCTCACTATAAAGAAAACAAGATTCTCACAACTTGACCAAAACCCAGAAAATATTGAACTCATCAAGGAATTAATTTTGCTTGGACCCACAGCCAACTCCCATGAAAGCAACAGTCAAAAAATGAAAAAGACATACTGCATTGGACTTTGAAAAGAAGATGTGCCTGATTCAAGCCATGATATTACTAATAGCCTCATATTCATGTTAAAGCTGGACAATGAAGAAGAAAGATGCCTTTAAATTATGTTGTTGATGAAGAATAATTAATATATTATAGACTGTCAGAAGAAGGAACAAATTATATTGGAAGAAGTATAACCAGAATGCTCCTTAGAAGGGAGGATGGTTAGACATCATCTCAAGTACTTTTGACATGTTATCATGAGGAACCAGTCCCCAAAGGACATCAAGCTTGGTAAAGTAAAAGATCAGTGCAAAAATTCACACCAAGATTACTTGATACAGGGGCTGCAACAATGGGCTCAAATATAGCAATGATTGTGAGAATGGTGCAGGACTATGTATCAACTCCATGGCAAATAACAACAACAGCATCAACTACCTACTCTACATGGTATTTTCCAGTTAAGAATCAGCCGACAGTTTTCTCATATCAAACTAGCATACTTACTGCTACATTTCTCTTAGCCCAGTCTAGCTGCCCACAATCCCGAAGTGCGCACATGCTCATACACATGCACGTAAACAAGCACACATAAATGTAAATACATGTTTTATGCATTTCCTAAGATTAAAAAAATCTGTTCTGAGCAGTGTAAGTGAATTGTTCTCCAACTATATATTCAATTCAAAATAATTTGAAACAACATAATAAAGACATCTGAAATTTATCTACCACCCAGCTGCAAACAATCATCCTATCTTAAAAGTTAACGGTGAAAAAAAAAAAAAAAAGCTAATGGTGAAAATAAAACTTAGAGTATATCTTTATTAAAAGTGGGGATTACTATAGATTATTAGCTTGTTAGTTGCCCTGTACAATAACAACTATTTTAAGTACATTGTTGTTGTTAAGTGCCATCAAGTTGGTGCCGACCCATAGCAACCCTGTATAGGGTTTCTGAGGAGTGCCTAGTGAGTTTGAACTGCCGAACTTGCAGTTCAAATCGACTTTGTAGTCCAGCGCATTAACTCACAGTGCCACACCATTGGTGGTGTTGTTATGTGCGATGGAGTCTGTTCCGACTCATAACGACCCTGTATGGGGTTTCCAAGGCTTTAAATCTTTACGGGAGCAGAAAGCCTCATCTTTCTCCCTCCTAACAGCTGGTTGTTTCGAACCGCTGACCTTGAGGTTCACAGCCCGATTTGTAACCACTACACTACCAGAGCTCCTTCCTTTAGCACGGATTTATTTTTTCAGGGACGAGAGCTCACAATGTAACGACAGTATCATAGTGTTCCAGGAAAACAATGCTAATTTGCCATTTTCTGTATGAAGAGATAGAGTACTTCACATCTGCTAGATCTTAATATTTTTAATTGATGTTTCCATTGTTAATTGTTTCACATCTCTCAAACTTTGAGGGAGAAGGAATGAAAGGACTTCCCAGTACTTCTCTAGGTCCACTGCACATCGGTTAAATTTCACAAGTGACACATTTCTGCCTGGAAAGTTTTATGAAATTATTTTTTGCTATTGTATTCTCTTTTTTTTTTAACTCTTCCCGTATCTCTGATAATTTCTATTAGATTGTTATAGCATTTGATAGGCATATTTCATGAAAATCTTGGTAATATGTTTCTGTGCTCTCAGTCAGGGTTGATTTATTGTCTCTTGCTTTTGTCATTAGAGATATTCCGTATTTTCTATACCTTGTTTTGAATAGGGAGTAGTTCTGCACTTTCGACTTGGAATTGGGTTCATTATGTTCCACATAATGAAAGTATAACTCACTTACTTTTTTATGAGCAAAGCTTCAAAAGTAGATGAAAGCATCAGCACATTCTTTTTATACTGCATGCCTTGATGATAGCTCATAATCTATTTGGTGTTTTTTGCTGGTTTTTTGAAATCTGTTGCCTTCATATATAAAAGCTTCAACAGATGAGATTAAAACAAGAAAAGGGAATAAAATTAGCTAGAGCATTACAAATATTGACACAACACATGGACTAGCTACTACCATTTATATTACCTACCTGAATAGATTTATTGTTCCATATGCTTAGTTACATGGATAACACTATGTCATCTTAATAAGCTCCCAAATTAAGGAAAGTTAAAGGAAAATAATAGAAATGTTACTGTACTGTAGCATTTATAATTAACATTTGATGATATATTTCTTGATGTGGTGCTCTAGGATAATCCCTGGACAGCTAACTGCAAGGTCAGTGGTTCTAATCTACCAAGTGCTCCTTGGAAACCCTATACAGAGTCACTGTGTGTCATAATAGACTCCAAAGCAATTTAAAAAAAAACACCAAAATATATTTCCAGTCATCACTTTTAATGGATGAGCTTGTGTGTGTGTCTTGGTATGCTGTGTACAAGTTATGTGTGTGATGCCTATTGTTTTTACAGTAGATACCTATCTTTTCTTGAAAATAAATTTTCTCATAATTTTTCATTCCCTTTGTCATATTCCAAAAACAAAACAAAAGCAAAAACTTTTCAATAAACACATGATTTTCTAATTACATATAAATATTCAATAATAATATCTATTTTATCAATCCATTGGATTGTATTATGTAAAAATCTTCAATCTGGTATACATAAAAATCATACCCAATATCTAATTAGAAGAATTGATGCATGTGAGATATGGAGTTGGAGGACATTATTAAAAGTACCATAGTCTTCCAGAAGAACAACAAATCTGTGTTAGAAAAGTCTGCTAGGATGTTCCTTAGAAGCCAGGATGGCCTGACTTTGTCTCTCATACTTCAGCCATATTATCACAAGGAACCAGTTCCTGGAGAAGGACATCATGCTTGGTAAAGTGGAGAGTTAGCCAAGAAAACCCTCAGGAGATGGATTTTCACAGCTGCAGCTGCAGCGAATTCAAGCGTAGCCATGACTGGGAGGTTGGCAAAGGACTGAATAGTGAGTCTGCACTAAGTTGATGGCAGCTAACAACAACAACAAAAATGTCTAATGTACTAATATATCATCCTATTTATAAAATAGATCTTCACTGAAAGGTCTTCTGATCACTCTGAAAATTGATTTTGCTGGAAATCAATGATGTTAAGTGCTGTGGAGTCGGTTCCTACTCAAGCTGACTGTGTATGGGGTTTCCTAAGAGAGGCCAGCGAGTTTGAACCATTGACCTTGCAGTTCAAAGTGACTTTATGGTCAAATGCTTAATAAAAATTACTAATATGGTTTTTAAACTGGGTGTCACAACTGGAAAGTCACTCATGGAAATGAATGGTATGTTTTCCAATAAGTCCTATGACAGTTTATATGTTACAACTGACAAATTGAATAAGCCCCTATAAAAGTTCTAATTGAGGATGGACAATGCACAATACAATGATAGACTGACTACTGGAATCACTTGCTACATACTAAGGAATATGCTGGAGTCCTGGTGTGGCACTGTGGGTTAATGCACTAGACTAAAAGGTCAGTTCAAACTACAAGGTCAGCAGTGTAAGTTCACCAGTTGGAAGTGATTAAACAACACTTAACGACAAAAAAAACACATGTTACTTATATAACTTGCACAGAAAAGTCTGACAATATTACAGGTTGTTTTAATTTAGAAATTATTACCATTATAAGGAAATGTAAGGTATACTTGAAAGTGTACATGTGTTGAAATTTAATTTAAAAAAATGAGAAAGCAACTCTAATATATTTAACTCATTTTTTAATAACATGGATTATTTCTGTAACAATTTTCTCAATGCCATTATGACATCTTTATTTCTTAGACTATATATCATAGGATTAAACATAGGGGTCAGGATTGTATAGAAAAGAGAAAGCATTTTTCCAGTTCCCTCTGAGTGACCAGTCTTGCTTCTTAAATATGTAATAGTTGCTGATCCAAAGAATAATACCACCACAATAAGATGAGACGAGCAGGTGGAAAATGCTTTGGCTTGACTTCTGACGGATGACAACTTCAGGATGGTGGAGATGATTTTACTGTATGAGCCAAGTATCAACAGAAAAGGAACTATGACAAACAACACGGCAACTATGTAGACCAACATCTCATTGACAGACGTGTCCCCACAGGCCAATTTGAGTATTGGGGGAATGTCACAGAAGAAGTGGTTGATCTGGTTAGGGCCACAGAAAGGCAGAGAGAAAATCTGATACGTTTGTCCTATCATAACTGCAATGTCAGTGACCCAAGAGCCAATCACCAACTGGATGCAGAATCTGTGGTTCATGACTAGAGGATAGTGCAGTGGATTACAAATGGCCACATAGCGGTCATAGGCCATCACTGTCAGGAGCAAACACTCTGTGGCTCCAAGCATTAGAACAAAGCACATCTGTGTAGCACAAGCAACTAAGGAAATGCTTCTTCTCTGAGTCCCAAGATTCTTCAGCATTCTGGGAATAGTTGCTGATACATAGCAGATTTCCAAAAAGGAAAAATTTGCCAGAAAAAAGTACATGGGGCTCTGAAGTTCGGTGTCCAATTTAGTTATTAGAAATATGGCGCCATTGCTCAAAAGGATAATAATGTAGATGATTAGAAATAATCCAAAGAGAAACCACTGTAGATGGGGTAAATCAGCAAAATCCAAGAGAATAAATTCTGTTAATTTGGTTAGATTTTCTTCTGGTAGTTTTTCATGATGATTCATCTGTGGACACGATAAATTGACATATGAAATTCTCAATACCTTCTAAAGTCTCTGCCCCTTCTCTAAATGATATTGAGTTGTCTGAACTGGATTTTACAACCATTGACATTGTTTTTACTTTAATAAGAATTCTATTTATTTATGTCTCACATCCTTCTGCATAATCACAGTAAACAGTCCCTTCAAGTTTATGGTAAGATGATTTCATTACACCTTTGGAGCATATCCCAGGATAAATCAAGCTATCCTTTATTCAGCACAGGCACACGTACAATTGTCAACACCTGGAGATGGTTCCTATTATACAGTCTATATTACATAATTTTGAGGGAACATATTGATAACATTTC
>NW_006409053.1:599642-601059 GCF_000296735.1 Chrysochloris asiatica | reverse complement strand
GTTGTTCCTCTTCATGTTATCCAGCATGAATCATAGACTTTCTTCAGCTTTTTTTATCCTTTTTTCTTCTTGCTCATCTATCTTAGCAATATTGAGATATTTGTCTTCCAGCTCACTAGTTCTGGCTTCCATCTCTTCTATTCTGCTCCTTTCCCCTTTCAAAGTATTGTCAATATCTTATATCTTATTATTGATCTTGTAGATATCTTTTTACAGGTTTTCATGAGTTTCCAATGCTGTATCAATCTTATTTGATTGCTCCTGTAGTATTTTCCTGAATTCTCCCTTGTTTTCCTCCAGCCCTTTTTGGATCATTTGAATTTGTTTCCATATCATTCTTCTGAATTCTTTCTCAGGCATATCCAAAACCTGCCCTTCCTCCTCTAGAAATCTTTTGTCTGTCTTTAGCTCATTTGCATCAGCTACTCTCTTCTGTTTTGGAACATGTTCCAATATTCTTGGTTGCTTTTTGCTTGTCATGATAGTTATGTGTTTTTCTTTTCTTTTTTTTTTTTTAAACTTAAGTGAATGTCTGTTCTTTGTTATTAAGCTTACTGGGTGTCTCCCGGTGATAGGCTTCCTTTTTCACAGGTAATGTTTAGTCCGTTTTGTTGGCTCTCATCTCAGTGGTGGAATATTATGAGATATTCTTATAGCTTGGCTATATGGCCACTATTGCTGTCTCTTCTTGGGGAACGTAGAGAGAAAAAGCTCCCACCTCCAGGAAAGGTATGTGATCAGAAGGACCTAAAACAGAAGTAATATAAATACATAAACAAAAATCGCCACTTTGGAACATAAATGAAGCTGTGGTTGACTGTCCTGAGCTACACCATCAGTGTGTGTGCAATTAGAAGCCTCCAGCAGATGGTGTGGGTGTCCACTCTCTCAGGCCTCTCCTCTAGTCAGTAGAGTGAAGTGAGCTGGTAGGTATTGGGGAGTTAATGGGAAAAAGCGTGTCCTCTATTTTTGTCTTAAGGTCAGTTAGGTATCTGCATGTGCACAGCACAATTTTAAAGATGGTTGATTCTGTTTATGCTGGGGTCTTACAGATTTCTTTGAATTTTCCTGTGCAGGGAACACTTGGGCTGATCTTGATGGATTGTATTTAATGGCATCTTCTTTTAACACTTCACACTTCAAAGCTGAAGAAGTAACGGAAAAAGCATACTGAGCATTTCTCAGGGTTAGTTTCTTTTCTTATTCCTCATTTGCGAGTCAAGGTTCCCAGACCCAACTGTGTAAATACGGTCTGAGACTGAGGTCTAAAAACACAATTCAAGATTCTCTGACCAACTATAAGGACTTCATGTCATTGGTACTGACTTCGTATCACAGTGGGGCCCAGGATCTCCCATTGGCTGGATTGTTGACTCTCAATCTATTGGCATCAATAAATTGCTTAATTAATAATAAT
>NW_006409053.1:598468-599052 GCF_000296735.1 Chrysochloris asiatica | reverse complement strand
TTTTTGCAAATGCTACTGCACCTCTTTTAGTGTGGGTTTCTGAGCTGGACTGCTTTAGCCTCGCCCTCTAAACTCCACCAGGGTGGGGTAGTTACTGAGAAAGTACCATCTCCAGTTTTCTAACTCTTAGTATTTTCTTTAATATCGCGTTGTTTTTTTTTTCAAGTGCGAGTGTGGGAAACTGATGACCTGAATCTTATGGTAGATTGAAAGCTCTGGAGTTGTTCTATGAGCACTTCCTTCATGAGATCTCCCCACCCCCTTTCTCACCAAAGAGTACCCTACCTGGTTTTTGCTGCTATTGCCCAAACTGGAAGTCTCCTTCAAATATCTCTTTAAAAGCGTATAAATAATGCCAATTCACATGGAGCTCACCAGATAGGATATATAAAAATCACATTGACAACATGTGTGGGAAGAGATGGTGGGAAAACACCACATCGTCAGAAAAACAAGACCAGGGGCAGACTGTTGAATAGACCAACATTCATCTCATATGCAAGTTCATGCTGCAACTATAGAAAATGAAAATAAGTCTGTGAGAGCCTGAATTTGAAATTGAACATATCTCATCCAAATTTAAG
>NW_006409053.1:597874-598353 GCF_000296735.1 Chrysochloris asiatica | reverse complement strand
GAACTGAATTTTACAACCACTGACATTGTTTTTCCTTTAAGAAGGATTTTATTTATTTATGTCTCACATCCTCCTGCATAATCACATTAAACAGTACCTTCAATTTTATGTTAAGATCATTTCATTATACCTTTGGAGCATATCCCAGGATAAATCAAGCTATCCTTTATTCAGTACAGGCATTGGGACAATTGCCAACTGCTGGAGATGGTTCCTATTATACAGTCTATATTACATAGCTTGAGGGAACATATTGATAACATTTCATTTTGCAAAATGGAATAAAACAATACATTTTGATAGATTATTTACATAAATTAGGTGCCATAGAGTTGACACCCAATCATAACACCCTTGTGAACAATAGAACTAAACCCTGCCCACTTCTGCACCATCCTTATAACTATTGGTGCATTTGAGCCCATTGCTGCTGCCCCTGTATAATTGTGTTTTTCCTCTATTTTGATAACCCTTCATTT
>NW_006409053.1:593597-596557 GCF_000296735.1 Chrysochloris asiatica | reverse complement strand
GGTTCCTATTATACAGTCTATATTACATAATTTTGAGGGAACATATTGATAACATTTCAATTTGCACAAAGGAATAAAACAATATCTTTTGATAAATTATTTATGTATTACATAGGTGCCATAGAGTCAACGCCCAATCATAGCACCCCTGAAACAATAGAACTAAACATTGCCCAGTTCTGCACCATCCTCAGAACTGTTAGTACGTTTGAGCCCATTGCTGCTGCCACTGTATCAATCCATCTCATTACGGTCTTCCTCTTGTTTGATGACCCTCCAGGTTACCATTCCTGGGTAAAACTTCTCCAGGGACCAGTTGTTCTGAATAACATACCTGAAATATGAGAGATGTAGTCTCAGAATTATGGCTTCTAAGATGCCTTCAGGCTGCACTTTTTCCAAGAAAGATGTGTTTGTTTTTCTGACAGTCCATGGCGCTTTCAATATTTTTTTCCAACACCATAATTCAAATACATTTATTCTTCTATAGTCTTCCTTATTCATTGTCCAAATTATACATATATATGAAGCAACAGAAAATACCGTGGTTGAAGTTAGGCCAACCTTAGCCCATAAATTGATTTCTTTCTTTTTCAACATTTTAGACAGGTCTTTGAAACAGAAGTGCAATAAGTTGTTTGTATTACTGACTGCTGCTTCCATGATTGTTGATTATGGATCAAAACAAAATGAGTGATAAAATATGTAAATTAAAAAAAATTTAAATAAGTAAATTTTACTCAGAAAAATTAAGCTGGAACATTGATTCAGATATATACTATAAGTTTATTCACCCTGGGAAAGAGGGCTAACACAGAGTGTATGATACCTATGTCAATGGAATGGGGGTGGGGGACAGGAGGAAGAATATTAGCTGTGATGTTACATCCAATGTATGTGTGAACTCAAAATCATTTTTCTTAATCATTGAAAAATAACAACCATATAACTGTTTCTAAACTCACTTTTTTTTACATGTAAGGATATTAGGATTTACTAAGTGTGGAAAGTTCAACAAATTTTACATAGGTTTTATGACTATAAATGAGTTTTTTTTGTTTGTTTTTTTTAATGAATTTGAGTTTTACTTCTCTCTCCGTTATTTACTATCTGTTGTTGCTGTTTTTAGTGCCAATGAGCAGGGTCGGACTCATAGCGACCCTGTATAGAATTTCAAGGAGAAGCTGCTGAGCTTAAACCGCGCATCTGGTGGTTAACCCAGACTTTGCAATCCAGCACATTTACCAAAAGAGCCACCCCAGGACTCCATCTGTATAATATTGAGCAATTATTTAAGTTTCTAAGGTTGACTTCTTTGGGAGAATGAAATATAACGATATTAGTAAACTATATCACCTACTTTACACTTTTAACTTGATTACTTGTTAATTATGATTCCATGGACCACAAGGTCAGTTTGAACCTGAAGATCAGCAGTTAGTATTCACCAGCAGCTCCTCGGAAACCCCAAACAGGGTCACTTTGAAATGGAAAGGGCTCCATGGCATTTTAACAAGATTGTTATAATTACATGAGTCCTGGTTTGGCGCTATAGAATAAGCCCTAGGTTGCTGACACAAGGTCGAAGGTTCAAACCCACAAGCCCAACCTTAGAAATCCTATACAGAATCGTTATGAGTCAGAACTAACTGCACGGCACTTAACAACAACGTCATTATAATTATGATATGATGTTGTTGATGTTAAGTGCCGTCTATTCTGTGCCGATTCAGAGCGGCTCTATATAGAGTTTCTGAGGAGCAGCTGTTGAGTTTGAAGCGTTAACCTTGATGTTCACACTGACCTTGATGTCCAGTGCTATTCCTACAGCATCACACCTGCAGTTTTAGGATTTAACACACGGTCTAGTAAAACAAATATTTGATAAAATGTTTTTCGTTCCTTGTATGGCAATTATTTCCCCCAGCATTCCCTTTCATCAAAGGCAGTGATAAGGAGTGCTTAGAGAGGCTCCTAAGGTACAAAATTTAAGGAGGCATTCAGGGGCATCCCTGAATTTACACAATCCTGAAAGCCAATGCTTCCAAAGTGTCTCTTACCTCTCCCTGCTTTTCATTTCTTTATTATGTATTTGCACTTTGCCCACTAAGCAGAGTAGAAGCATGGTGACATGGTAAAAAGAAATAAAACCACATTGCTGAGGAGATCATCTTGACTACTAGCAAACATGTAGAAAGGACAGAATTAGACAGAGTTAGAACCACAGCATTCTCAGAGCTGAAAATCTTCAGAAGCATATCGCAACACCTTTCTCCTGTGGAGCAGCTGGTGGGTATGAACCAGTAGAACACTTAAACACTGTGTTACCAAGTTCATGGTTATAGAACAGTATTTTCTAATGCAATGGAATTGAATTATAGTGCCAGCGTTAGCTGTGTGACAACGTCATTCAAGTTCATCCTGTGTCACATTTTGCTGCACTAAAATAGTTAAGAATTATACCACAATTTAGTGTTTCTGTATGAATTCAATCATTAAATATAAGTAAAACGTCTTGAAGAAGTCCTGACATTTATAAAAGACCACTATTCTTTATTAATATTTTTATCAGTATAATTATCCAGGTACATAAAGTTATCTTAATTTACTGTGATTCAATCACTTTTAATGTAATGTATTGAATTTCACTCAATATTCTATACAACATGAAATGTATTCTCTCATTTGTTTGCCTTTTGCTTCAAAGGAGTATTGCAGAATTGCTGTAAGATCTTAAAAGTAATTATCAATGTGTTACAAAACTACAAAAAAAAAAAAAATTAAGCTCCAAAACAATAGTTTCTTCAGGAATTATCAGCAAATATCTGTGTTTATATCATTATCTCTGCCCTGTGGACTGTAACAGCCACCATACACCCTTATTGCTCTGCAAGAAATTGGTAATTTTGGCAATGCCCTTTAGATGCATTTTATTTTACTGATATTAAATTGTCTGAGAC
>NW_006409053.1:591937-593497 GCF_000296735.1 Chrysochloris asiatica | reverse complement strand
CTTATTGCAGAAATGCTGTGAGGTCTTAAAAAAAAAGTATAAATGTGTTTTAAAAAAAACTACAAAAAAATCAACTTACAAATGATAATTTCTTAAGGAATTCTCAGCCAATATTTGTACTTATAACATTATCTGTACCCTGTGGACTGTAACATCTATTGTACACCCTTATGCTGAGCACTTAGAATTGTTAATTTCGGCAAAGCCCTTATTATGCATTTTATTTTACTGATACTAAATTATCTGAGACATAAAAATTGTGACTATTTTTCTACTTTAAATCAATGTAAATATGAGAACATTGTGCTCATGTAATATCTGTTAAGTGCTATCAGTCAGTTCTGACTCGGTGATACTGTAAAGGGTTTCTGAGAATCAGCTGGTGGGTTTGAACTGTAAGCATTGTGGTTCACAGTCCAATACTTAGAAAATGAAAGAATCGTTCTAAAAGGAAAGAATTAATACTTGCAATAGTATGAAACAGCCCAAACTATACATATTACTTTAGGAATGACAGCATTTATTTAAAAAGACATAGAAACAATTTGTTCTTGCTTTTAGTTGATACCAAGTCAGTCCTGCTCATAGGGACCCAGTGGACCAGTGCTGGTCTAGCACCATCCTCACAAGCATGATTTTTCCAGCCTGTTGTTGCAACCACTGTGTGACTTCATTGGCTGAATCCCTTCCTTTTTCTGTCCACTGTCTGCAAATATAATGTCTTTATCCTTGGTCTGATCCCTGCTGATAATTTATCCAAAGTACTAAGACAAGTCTAGCCATCCTTCATTTTCAGGAGCATTCTGGTGATTTCTTTCCAAAACAAATGTATTTGTTTTTATTTTTGTTTTATTGTACTTTATGATATCTTCAATATTCTTTGCCAGCACTATAAATTTAAAGGAAGCAGTTCATCTTCTATTTTTTGTCTTAATTGTCCAGCTATCATAGACTGGTGGGATGATTGAAAATATCATGGCTTAAGTTAGGTTTATCTCACTTCTAAAATAATAACAACTGTGCTTTTAAACAATTTAAATAAGTCATTAATGACTCCACCCAATGCACTAAGTTCCTTGATTTCTGGACTACTACATCATTTTTTTAATGTTTTATTGTGAATTATGTAATAGTTTACATGGGAGAACATTAGTTTAACATTCATCCTACCATATATAATTTCAATGCAATGGTTACAATCCCTTGCATACATCATCAACTGACTGAGGGTTTACCTTGCAATCCTGCCCCCCAGTCGTCAGCACACAGCCCCTCTCCCTCTCTGAATTTAAAGTCCCCAGCCGCTCCATCTATGCACGAATGCTACATTCTTGTATATTGGAGCCAAGTAAAATGAAATTCTAGGCAATTTCAATCTTTTCTACAATTATTATAATGCTGCCTTTTGTTCCAGTTGTGAGGATTTTTATGAGTGACAAAATTTTGTCAATATCCTCAATCTGCCTATATCTGAGCATTTTTTAAATTTTCTAATATAAACTAGAAATACAACCCTAAAATTAATTTTGAAATAGTATATACTTAAAACTTTCTTGTCTT
>NW_006409053.1:589138-591837 GCF_000296735.1 Chrysochloris asiatica | reverse complement strand
TTTCTTCTTTGAGTCCCAAGATTCTTCAGCATTCTGGGGATAGTCGCTGATACATAGCAGATTTCCAAAAACGAAAAATTTGCCAGTAAAAAGTACATGGGGCTCTGAAGAGCAGGGTCCAATTTAGTTATTAGAAATATGGTGCCATTGCTCAAAAGGATGATAATGTAGATGATTAGAAAGAATCCAAACAGAAACCACTGTAGATGGGGTATATCAGCAAAATCCAAGAGAATAAATTCTGTTAATTTGGTGAGATTTTCTTCTGATAGTTTTTCTTGATGATTTATCTGTGGAAAAGATAAGCTTACATATGAAATGCTCAATACCTTCTGGTGGCTCTTCTATAAATGGCATTGAGCTGTCTGAATTGAATTTTAGAACTATTGACATTGGTTTTACTTTAATAGTGATTATTTTCATTTATGTCTCAAATCCTCCTGTATAATCATAGTAAACAATCCTTTCAAGTTTATGTCAAGATCATTTCATTATACCTTTGGAGCATATCCCAGGATAAATCAAGCGATCCTTTATTCAGCACAGAATCTGGAACAATTGTCAACTGCTGGAGATGGTTCTTATACAGTCTATATTACATAGTTCTGAGGGAACATCTTGATAACATTTCATATTTTGCAAAAGAGAATAAAACAATATATTTTGACAGATTATTTACATACGTTAGGTGCCATAGAGTTGACACCCAATCATAACACCCCTGTGAACAAGAGAACTAAACCCTGCCCAGTTCTGCACCATCCTTATAACTATAGGTACATTTGAGCCCATTGCTGCTTCCCTGTATCAGTCTGTCTCATTGTTTTTGTCCTTTATTTGGATGACCCTCCATTGTATCAAGCCAGGTGTCCTGCAGAGACCAGTTCCTCTGAATAACATACCTGAAGTATAAGAGACAAATTCTCATCATTCTGGCTTCTAAGTGGCATTCGGGCTTCACTTTTTCCAGGAGAGATTTGTGTGTTCCTCTGACAGTTCATGGTACTTTCAATATTTTTCTCCAAATCTATAATTCAAATGCATTTATTCTTCTACAGTCTTCCTTGTTCATTGTCCAAATTATACACATATATGAAGTGACAGAAAATACCTTGGATTGAGTTTGGCTAACCGTAGTCCATAAACTGACGTCTTTATTTTCGAAAAGTGGTCTTTGGCATCAGAATTCTCTACTGCAATAAGTTGTTTGACTTACTGACTGCTGCTTCCAAGATTGTGGATCCAAACAAACTAAATGATAGAATATCAAATGGGTAGCATAAGAAAATTTTATTCAGAGTGATTAGCCTGGAACATTGATTCAGATATATACAATACATTTGATCCCCTGGAAAAAGAGGGCTAACACAGAGAGCATTTGTTACCTGTGTACATGAAGTGGGGGCAGACAACAGGAAGAAGAAAGATATTGGCTGTTATGTTATATCCATTGTGTGTGTACACACACAATTATTTTTCTTAATCTTCAAAAAACAACATTCAGATAACTGTTTCTAAACTCACTTTTCTTCACATATAAGGATATTAGGATTTTACTAAGTGTGAAGACTTTACCAACTTATGACTATACATCAGTAATTTTTTATTTTAATTGAGTTTTCCTCCTATCTCCATTATTTACTATCTGTGTCTTGTTACTGTTGTTAATGCCGTCGAGCCAGTTTCCACTCATAGTGACCAGGTATGGGATTTCCGAGGAGCAGGTGCTGACCTTGAACCGTTAACCTTCTGGTTCAAACTGACCTTGCAGTTCACTGCATTAACCCACAACACCACACCAGGACTCCATCTGTATAATATCGAGTAATTATATAAAGTTTCTAAAGTTTACTTCTTTGGAAAATTAAATATATTGATATTTGTAAAATATATTAACTACATGACACTTTTATATTGATTACTTATTAATTATGGTTCTGTGGACCACAAGGTCCATTTGAACTTGCAGGTCTGCAGTTAGTATTCACCAGCTGCTCCTCAGAAACCCTATAAGGTTCATTTCAAGTCCTAAAGACTCTACGGTACCTAACAACATCATTATAATGAGAGCCCTGGTTTGGCACTGTAGAATAAGCCCTGAATTGCTGAGATAAGGTCGATGGTTTAAACCTACCAGCCCATTCTCAGAAATCCTATACAGGGTCACTATGAATCAAAACTGACTGCACGGCACTTAACAACAACATCATTATAATTATGATATAATGTTGCTGTTGTTATTAAGTGCCGTGGAGTTTGTTCCGATTCATTAAGGCTCTATATAGGGTTTCCGAGGAACAGCTGGTGGGTTTGAACTGCCAACCTTGATTTTTAAACTGACCATAAAATCCAGTGCTTATCATACATTGCCACACTTGCAGTTTTAGGATATAACACACTGCCTAGTAAAACAAGTGTTTGATAAAATGTTTTTCTTTCCTTTGCATTCCCTTTCATCAAGGGCAGTGGTAAGGACTAGTCAGAGAGTCTCCTAAAGTACACAATTTAAGGAGGCCTTCAGGAGCATCTGTGTACATTCACAATCCTGAAAGTCGATGCCACCTTAAATTGTGCCTTCAATGTGCCTCTTATCTCTCCCTGCTTTTCATCTCTCTATTTTGTGTTTGCACCTTGTCCACTAAGCAGACTAGAAGCATGGTGACATAGTAAACAGAAATAAAACTGCATTGCTGAGGAGA
>NW_006409053.1:587811-589038 GCF_000296735.1 Chrysochloris asiatica | reverse complement strand
CTTGTTATAAAGTACTTCCCCTTCAAGACTTCAAATCCAAGTGACACTTATAGGGATTAAGAATCATTGTTTACAGTCAAATTTCTGCTTCTGAAAACAGAATGGTACTTTTATTACTTAGAAAATATTGAATTCTAAATATTCATAATGACTCCAAACATTGATATTAGCTGTTGTTGTTAAATGTTGTGGAGTGCATTCTGACTCAGATCTACCCTATGTACGATTCCAAGGCTATTCATATTTCAGAGAACAGAAAACATCATTCTCTTATGGGTTTGAACTGCCCACCTCATGTGTTGCAGTCCAATGATTCTCCTACAGAGCCACTGTACTCACGTGAGACTGGTGGTGGTGGTGATGGTAGGTGCTATCGAGTTGAGAGTTGGTTCTGACTCATAGCAACTCTGTATAGGGTTTCCGAGGAGTGGCTGGTGAGTTGAACTGCTGACCTTGTGATTTAAACTGATTATGTGGTCCAGTACTTATCCTATAGCACCACACCAGAACTCCAGCCTTGAGATTGTTGTTGTTCAGTGTTGTTGAGCCACCTCCAACACATAGTGACCTGTTATAGGGTTTCAAAGGAGCAGCTCAATTAGTAATGGCAACTATACCTTTCCCTATTAACTTCCTGGTGTGACACTTTAGGATAAGCATTAGACCACTGAACTCAAGAACAGTAGTTCAATCTTAGCACCTTGGAAATCCTACACATGGTTACTGTGAGTCAGAACCTTCTGAAAGACACTTAACAACAACCACCTTGAGATTAGTAATGACAAATGTACATTTTCACTACTAACCATTTAAAGAAGTTTTGGTGTGACACAATAAGATAAACACTGGACTACTAACACTAAGGTCTTTGATTCAAACCCTCCAACTGCTTTTGGAAACCTGCACATGATTACGGTGAGTCAGAACTGACATGAAGGGATTTAACAAAAACAACAGTGGAAAGTTGTATAAACTATTTATCTGCCTCCAGGCGAGGGTTACCCTATAATATTGTAATAGCACAGGATACTTTGAAAGGTTAACTGAAATGTAACAGGAACTATTACCTTGGAAACATGGTGCATGAGTACAGTGTTGTTAGGTGCCATTGACTTGGTTCTGACTCATAGTGACCCTTTGTATTACTGAACTGAAGCACCGTCTGGTCCTGTACCATCCTCACTATTGTTATTACACTTGAGCCCATTGCTGTTGAACTGTGCTAAT
>NW_006409053.1:586167-587711 GCF_000296735.1 Chrysochloris asiatica | reverse complement strand
TCTCATTTGTTTGCCTTTTGCTTCAAAGGCTTATTGCAGAAATGAGGTGAGATCTTAAAAATAAGTATAAATGTGTTTAAAAAAAAACCTACAAAAAAAATCAACTTCCAAATGATAATTTCTTAAGGAATTCTCAGCCAGTATTTATGCTTATAGCATTATCTCTACCCTGTGGACTTTAACATCTACCATACTCCCTTATGCTGAGCACTTAGAATTGGTAATTTCGGCAATGCCCTTATTATGCATTTTCTTTTACTGATACTAAATTATCTGAGACATAACGGTTGTGACTATTTTTCTACTTTAAATCAATGTAAATATGAGAACATTGTGCTCATGTAATATCTGTTAAGTACTATCAGTCAGTTCTGACTTGGTGATACTGTAAAGGGTTTCTAAGAATCAGCTGGTGGGTTTGAACTGTCGACATTATGCTTCATAGTCCAGTGCATAGAAAATGAAAGAATCACTCTAAAAGAAAAGAATTAATACTTGCAATAGTATGAAACAGTCAGAACTATACATATTACTTTAGGAATGACAGTATTTATTTTAAAAGACATAAAAACAATTTGCTCTAGCTTTTAGTTGCTGCCAAGTCAGTGCCGGGTCTGGCACCATCCTCACAATCATGATTTTTCCAACCATTGTTGTAACCACTGTGTCAATTCATTTGCTGAGTGTCTTCTGTTTCTGTCCACTGTCTGCAAATATGATGTCTTTATATCGGCCTGTCCCTACTGATATTTATCCAAAGTACTAAAACAAGTCTAGCTAGCCATCCTTCATTTTCAGGAGCATTCTGGTGATTTCATTCCAGAACAAATTTATTTGTTTTTATTTTTGTTTTATTGTACTTTATTGTACATTCAATATTCTTTGCCAGCATTGTAATTTAAAGTTGGCAGTTCATTTTCTATTTTCTGTATTAATTATCCAGTTATCATAGCCTGATGGGATGATTGAAAATATCATGGCTTAAGTTGAGTTTATCTCACTTCACAAAATAATAACAAATGTGCTTTTAAACAATTTAAATAATTCATTTTAATGATTCCGCCCAGTGCAATAAGTCCCTTGATTTCTGGACTGCTACATTCTTTTTTTAATGTTTTATTGTGAATTTTGTGATAGTTTACATGGAAGAACATTAGTTTTACATTTATCCTATCATATATCATTTCATTGCAATGGTTACAATCCCTTCCATGCATCATCAACCAACCAAGGGTCTACCCTGCAAGCCTGTCCCCCTGTCATCAGCACACAGCCCCTCTCTCTCTCTGAGTCTAAAGTCCCCAGCTGCTCCATCTATGCATGACTGCTACATACTTGTACATTGATTATGGGTCCAAGTATAATGAAATTCTTGATAACTTCAATTTTTTCTACAATTATTATAATGTTGCCTTTTGTTCCAGTTGTGAGGATTTTTATGAGTCACTCATTTTTGTCAATGTCCTCAATCTGCCTATATCTGAGCAATATTTTTATTTTCTAATATAAACTAGAAATACAGCCATAAAATTAATTTTTAAATA
>NW_006409053.1:576373-580917 GCF_000296735.1 Chrysochloris asiatica | reverse complement strand
TTTTTTATGTTTTCTGATTGCCTCCAGTAGGGTGTGGTCAGGGTGTGGTCTTCCCTTTTTAATCTTTTATGTGGCAGCCAAACAACTCCAGTCGGGTAGATCATTCAATACTTGGCCAATCATATTCATCAATATTTCAAGTCAGGGCTTGCATTTTTTTCTTCAGTGCTTGCTGCTTGAGAAATGATGAGTCTGTTCTTCCATTTTGGTTTTCTAACTCCAGATCTTTGCATACATATTTCATTACAATATTTTACATTGTCTTCTTGAGCTGCCCTTTGAAATTTTCTGTTCAGTTCTTTTATTTTCTCATTCCTTCCATTCATTTTAGCATATCTATGCTGGATAGAAAGCTTCAGAGTGTCTCTTATATTCATTTTGGTCTTTTCTTTCTTAACTGTCTTTTTAATGGCCTTTTGCTCTCTTCCTGTATGATGTTCTTGATGTCATCTCACAACTGTTCTGGTATTCCATCATTAGTGTTTATTGCCTCAATTCTATAGTTGAGATGGTCTCTAAATACAGATTGGATATATTCAATGTCATATTTTGGCTCTTGTGGAGTTGTAATTTTCTTCAGCTTCATCCTGAACTTGCATATGAGTTAACTGATTGTTTCACAGCCTACCCCTTGTCTTATTTTGTTTGATGATATTGCTTTTACAAAGTCTTTCACACAGATGAATTCAAATTGATTCCTGTAAATTCCATCTCATGAGGTCCATGATTATAATTACATTTTATGTTGTTTTCAAAATGTATTTACAATGAATAAGTCATTAATCATTCATAATTCTGTCATGAGATCTCCTGCATTATTAGCATCATTAAGGCCATGTTTTACACCTACTGATATTGATATCATAGGAGTGGGGATTTGCAATGTAGGATAATTATACCAGATCAGGCCTTA
Organism: Chrysochloris asiatica; assembly: GCF_000296735.1. Classification (NCBI taxonomy): domain Eukaryota; kingdom Metazoa; phylum Chordata; class Mammalia; order Afrosoricida; family Chrysochloridae; genus Chrysochloris; species Chrysochloris asiatica. The sequence goes on along the minus strand of NW_006409053.1, from coordinate 580,004 downwards.
CCACTTAAATCATTACATGGGGTTTATTTTATAGGACTATATCTCATCATGGATGTAAAAACTACATCTTAACTACTAAAGCACTAAGAATCCTGGACTATCCAAGTTGGAAGAAAACCTTAACTAGCACATCATTCAATACAGTCTCTTCTTTCTTTGCCTGTTCTTCCAGAGGTCTGAGAATGTCAAGGTGGTCAAAAATTCTTGTCTCCAGGTGGGAGTATTTCTTCTTTTGTAAAAAAAATGTCCCAAAATGAGGAGCATAAGGGTACAGGGATAAAAAGCATATATTTTGCAAGTGACTCACTAGGAGTAATAGTGAGTGGTGCCACTCTCAGTTTCACCCCTCGGTTCTTGAACCTGTAAATCCTGGCTATTGGAGAAACAACAGCATATATTAGATGGTGGTTTAGACCTATAATCCTCACAAGAACATTGCCTCCAATCTAAAAGGTATTGCCACTGAGCTGGACTGATAATTCTGTCTTAAGAAAGTTATTCCATTTTGGGAATGCTTCAGAATGAAGCAGAACATGATAAGATCAATGAATTCCATGATCATGGGCTTATTGCTGCACTTCATTTGGTGTGAAGTTGTCCCTCGATGGGAGGTAATTTTGCGTGGGATACCATAATGGTAGTTAAGGCATTCTGTAAGTCCATGGATGGCAGTTTGGACACAAGCATTGCATTTGAGAAAGGAAAATCCATATCCAGAGAAAATGTCTATTCCTATTAGAGCATAAGCCTGCCCTTTCCATGGTGGAAGTGGTCCATTGCAATCAACCTGTCAAGAGGCTATCCACTGATATCCTTGAGGTATGGTCTCATATCATGGGCTCAGTGTTGGTTTCTGCTGCTGGTAAACTGGGCACAGAGCAGTGGCTGGCTACTCAACAGTGACTATAGCCAATTCATCCTTGGTGAGTGGAAGCCCATGCTGCTGAGTCCTGAAAAACCTCCAGTTTGTTCATGAGTCCATTTGGAAAAGACAGGACTGTTTGGAGAAAGGGAATGATTAGTTTTCACAGAGCAGTCATCCAATCCACTAGGTAGTTAAAATGCTCCTCTGCCGAGATCATCTTTGGTGAGTATTCACATGAGACACATATATCTTCTCTTTTGGGGTCCATTCAGAGAGGTCTTATTTACATAACTTTCCTCCAGTTTTCCTTGTGACCAATTTTCCAATCACATGACATCCAAGAACGAACCATCCAGCCAAACCACTGGCCACAGTCCTTGAATCAGTATGCAGTTAAACATCTGGTCATTTCTTTTTCTAAGTAAAATGAACAACCAGGTACACCACTTGAAGTTCTGCCCATGGGAGGATTTCCCTTCACCACTGTCCTTCAAGGAAGCCCCAGAAATGGGTTGCGGTTCTATTGCTGTCAACTTGCATGTGGTGCTTGCACACCATGCAAAACCATCTAAACCAAGGATGGGTTTTCTCCTCCTCAGTCAATTTAGCATAAGGAAACCCTGTACATAGACTGGGAGAGGGAAGCTATTGGGACTGAAATAGAGACTATGGGCATTGAGTCACTTCACTTCTTCATGTAACTTACTTGTGCCTTCAGGACCTGCTCAAGTGTGGTCTCAAATATACCACTTATATTTAATGACAGAGTGTTACTGTGCACATCACATTTAATGTGTAATGAATACCTCAGATCGCACAGTAACTTAGTGACTCATGGTTGATCATTCTGTCTTTATTAAGGCTCAGTAAGTAAAAAGCTATTTCTCAAAAGGAGAGTAATCATCTGCAGAGAATGGCAGGATTTTGCTACAAAATCCTAAGGATCTGCATTGTGACTCACCATTAGGGTTCTACCAATCACTCAAAAGTGCATCTCCATCTGCTACCGACAGTTCAAGCACCATTGGATCAGCTGAGTCATCGGACCCCAGTAGTAGACCAGCTTTCATGGTAGCCTGTACCCGTGATAGAGCCATTTCTTGTTCCTTGGCCCACTCAAAATTAATAACTTGTTGAGTCACTTGATAAATAAGCCACAGTAGCACACCCAAGTGAGGGATATGTTGCCTCCAAAATCCTAAAAGCCCCACCAGGTTTAGTGCTTCCTTTTTAGTTGTGGGAGAAATAAGATGCAAAAACTCATCTTGCATCTTAGTAAGAATATCTCAACGCGACCAACACCATTGAACTCCTAGAAATTTCACTGAGATGGACGGTTTCTGAATTTTTGCCAGGTTAAAATCCCATTCCTCTAGCACACATTTGTTTCATCAATAAATCTAGGATCACTGAAGATTTTTCCTTACTAGGTCCAGTCAGACTAATGCCATCAATATAATGGACCAGTGTGATGTCTTAGGGCAGGAAAATTCAATCAGCTTTGCTTTGAACTGAATTATGACAGAATGTTGGAGAATTGATATACTTCTCAGGTATGACAGTGAAAGCATCTTATAGACCTTGTCAAATAAAGGCAAATTGCTTCTGACAATGCTTTGAGAACAGAACTGAGAAAAAGGCATTATCATTTCAGTACCAGATGCAAGGAGCTGTATTAATTTACTCAAGCAGAGACCCTACATCTGAAATACCAGGGTAATAATGTGGTACCAACATGGTTAAAAACATTAAACCATTCAGTGTTCCCGTATTCTGTTCAAACACCTGCCTCTTGGTCCAGGTACAGATTCCTCATGAGCACAATCAAGTGTTCTGGAATACTCACACTTGTTTGCTGAAAGTGAAGAGGACTTAAATGGCAGACACCATCCTGCCAAGGAACAGAACAGTGAGAAGCCTTATGCATGAAAAGTTTATTATTTAGCAAAGCGACAATGAATGCCCCTTCAATAGCAAAACGACAAGGGATGATTCATGCAGGGGCCCCATGGTTTTTAGCTTTCCCTTGGACAAATAGTTTATTTCTGATTTCCTTATAAGAAGTTTAGGAAAACCTTGCATAATCATTAGATACTTTAAACCAACCTCATGTTATAATAGTTGCCTTTCACATTAACATTAACTTTCACACCATATTCAATCTTAGGTAGTTATAAAAATTGTCTTTTACATTAACAATAAAATTTAACATTAGAAATAACCACACTAGCTAAAGTTTTAACAATTCAAACTTAAAATTGTAAGAAACATTCCTTGTGGTTTTAGCCAAGGGCATTGAGGTCTTTAGAAAGCAGCTTAGGAGACAGTCAAGGGCAGTGAGAGCTTGGGAACAGAGGCAAAAGTTTGATTAGAAGTTTTGAGAAATTGTTAGCATGAGAGATTTACTGCTTTTTTCTTAACTATGAAACTTTAGGGTACTTTTATGTTCTTGTTTTTATTGTTTAATCAATTATATGTATGACCAGTTATAGTAAAAAATTATGTTTTTGTTTGTAATCTGTAACTAATGAATCTATAGAAAGTAATAGATGTTGGTAAAGTTAGAAACTAAGATGTAGAACTTTGTTTAAAATTAACTTGACATTTTAGGGAGAATTAAAGAGAAACAGAGTCTCTCACAGAAGGCAGACTTTATCAAGGTAACTAAGGAGTAACTACCAGCCGCTCCGCGGGAGAAAGATGAGGCTTTCTACTCCCGTAAGGATTTACACCCTCGGAAACCCTGTACAGGGTCGCTATGGGTCG
>NW_006409053.1:565254-572153 GCF_000296735.1 Chrysochloris asiatica | reverse complement strand
TGGTCAATTTCTTCTACTGTTATGGGTCTGTTTAGGACGTCCCTCCTCTAATGCTCTTTTATAGGGTTTCCGAGGAGCGGTTGGTGGGCGTGGACCCCTGACCCTGTAATTCAGGTGACCTTGTAGAGGCACCCCAGCCCTCAGTGCCACATCGGGGCTCCTGCTGAGCCTTCTAGGATAAAAGATAATAAAAATAAAAGGGAGACCCAAATGGGGTTCCCCAGTGGGTGCTCACGGCAGGAGGTGGGCTGCCTGCCCCCGCGCTCCATGGTTCAGTTGAGCGTGAGGTGAGCTGTTTGCCGGCGCACGCCCGGCAGGGCTAAGGATGCTGCTCAGTTCAGCGGGAGGCGGGTCACTCGCTTTTGCGCATCTGGCAGGACCGCGGTACGCGGCTCGGGCAGGAGGGGAGCTGCTCGCCTGTGTGCGCGTGCGCCCGGCAGGCCCCAGGAACACACGGGTCATTGGGCAGGGCAGAAGTGGCTCAGGCAGGCACAGTCCACGCCTGATGACGTCAGACAGTGGCCGCTTCTCTTTTTCTGCAGGCTTTTTTGTTTTTCCTTTTCCTCTCCTAAGCTAACTTCCCTCTGTCCACTGTATGCGCAGAAATCCCACCTTGGGGTAGGTGCACCAGTGGCTCTCCCTGTTTGAGTCTCCCAGCCACTGGAGGCTCCACACGAGCTGGTTCCCGCCCCGCCCCCTTAAGCCCAAAGGAGCTGGGGGTGCTGCGGCGCCCTTTTAAAAAGCCTGTAATTCCTTGCACAGTGATTTCTCAAAGAAGCGGGTCTAAGGCTCTGGCACACTAAGATTTACGCGGGCTGTGAGACTGTGAATTCCTACCTGGGAGGTTTAACTCGCGAGTTTTCCCCCCCTGATCCCGGAGCCCCCACTCACCCGCACCGTCTGGCGGCCCTGGCAAACTGGAACTAATTTTACCCATTTTTAACAGTCTGCTTTATCTTGAAATCTACATGACTTCCTTAACATTGACCAATCTTTTTTGCACATTCCAGACTGTTGAGTTAAAGGGGATGTGGTGGGAATCACCATTTCTGCATCCTACAAGTCCTTGATGGTGGCATGAATTTCTGCATCTCCTCCAGGAATATGGTCTTGCATTGGTTTAGTATTTTTTCTAGGTGGAGGCAGTTCTAGTGGCTTCCACTTGGTTTTTCCTACCATAACTGTCCTTACTCCACATGTGACATGTCCAATGTGGGTGTTCTGCCAGTTTCTGAGTATGTCTATTCCAATTATGCATTCTGTAACTGGGGAAATCGCTATAGTATGAGTTCAGGGACCCAGTGGGCTCACACTGACATAGACCTTAGCTAAGACCCCATTAATATCCTGACACCCATACACCCCCACTCTGACTGGTGAGTCACAGTGATGTTTTAAGTTATTAGTGTAAATTACTGCAAATTCAGAGTCATTGCTCAGCAATTCCTCAAAGGTCTGGCTGTTTCCCATTCCCCAATGAGCAATTACCCTTGCCAAAAACCAATAGACCCCTTTGGGAAATGTTGGGAGAAAGACTAACAGTAGTAAGGTTCTGCCTTGCTGGAATGTAAACTGCCTCAAGTATGGGAATTGATTGAGAGACTGTGGCTCTATTTGGTAATTCAAGCTAGACTGCCATTCACTTGACCTAGAGTTCTTCCTTTTGAACAGGTCAAGTAAATATTTAGTAGATTATTTCCCATCTCTTTCATTACAAAGGACACCTTGCCTAAATAGCCAATGCCATAAGTCCACACTATTCCAATGACTACTTTTATTCTGCTTTCCAATAAGGTAACCACACCCAACTTTTATTTGTAGATGAAGTGCTGCCAGTTGGACTATACCAGCAGGAGGTCTAATCAGTCCCATTATATTTAGGTGTCTTAATTTAATTAAGGTAGTTTCCACTGTCAAATCAGACTAATATAAATTAGCATATATATTAGGCAACATGCCAATTTCTGTAAGTCATTTAATTCCTTCTTCTATAGAATACTAAAGCAGGTCTGGTACTTCCAGTTGCTGTATGGTAGGTTACCACAAAATCCATGAATTACTGAACTACCTAAATAAACCATTATTTGTCTATATGTCACCATTCCAAATTTTAAAATCCCATTTATTCCCAATCAATGCCCTCACTTAAATATTAGACATTTGATTTGGGTATTAAATTGGAGTTATAATCCAATCACTCATACACTAAGATTATAGGTAGGTTTTCAGAAATATAGACTCTGTCACTATAAAAAGAAGCAAGATATTCTATTAGGGCACAAGTAAAAATTTTTAGGTCTTCTATGTGACACCCAAAGTGTGACTTTTTATTCTTGAGATGACTTATTTCCTCTAACACTTGGTCTATTATAAGTAGAGCCAGACAACGAACTTTAAAAATATGATAACTAATAGATATTCTATTGGTGGTGATATTTTTCATATTAATAGTGTCACCTCATGCCTTGACACACCACTGATCTGCCAGGTGGTTGAATTTTGGTGGCTAGTGTACTTTTGTGATACAAAAAAGCTATGCCATGTTATGTTAAATACCTTTAGAGTATAATCATGGTGGTCAGATTTCAGCAGAGGTCCCAAACAAATAAATATTAGGAAGAAGGAGAGGTGAATTACTTCTGAATGGTTAGCCATTGAAAACTCTGTGAATAGCAGTAAAACACTATTGATAACAGTTAGAATATTAAATATCAAAAAATGAAGAAAAGCACCATAATACTGTCAGATAAAATGCTGGAAGATGAGTCCCTTAGGTTGGAAGACACTCAAAATATGGCTGAGGAAGAGCTGCCTCCTCAATGTAGAGTTGACCAGGATGACATGAATGGAGCAAAGATTTCGAGATTTTCACTTGTAGATGGGTCACAATTAAAAATTAGGAGAAAAACTATAAACATCTATGAATAATCAAAACATGGAATGTATGAATCATGAATCTATGAAAACTAGAAGTGGAAAAAAATGAAATGGAACAAATAAAGATTAATATCTTAGGGATTAGTGAGCTGAAATTGACTGGTATTGGCCTGGTATTGAATCTTGACTATCAAATGGTTTACTATGCTGAAAAAGACAAAGTGGAAAGGGATGGTGTTGCAGTCATAATCAAAAGAACACTTCAAGATCCATTTTGAAGTGTAATGTTGTCTGTGAAAGGGTAATGTCTAAACACCTACAAGGAAGACCAGTGAATACAATTATTATTTAATTTTATGCACCAACAGCTAATGCAGTGGTGATGTAATGAAAAAATTCTACCAACTTCTTCAGTCTGAAATGGATCAAACATGCAATTAAGATGCATTTATAATCACTGGAGATTGGAATGCAAAGATTGGAAACAAAGAGGATCAGTAGATGGAAAATATGGCCTTAATAAAAGAAACAATGCTGTAGGCCATATGATAGAATTTAGTCCTGGTGTGGTGCTGTGGGTTAATGCTCCAGACTGTAAAGCCATTTGAACTGCAAGGTCAGTGGTTCAGGCTCACCAGTCACTCTTTGGAAACCCTATACCGGGTCACTATGGGTCGGAACCGACTCGATAGCACTTGACACCAACAATATGTCATATATTGCAAATGACTCTTTAAAACCACATAAATGAGATTATACATATGGACCTTACCAGAGGGGTACGTAGGAATCACATTGACTCCATGTGTGGGAAGAGACGGGGAAAAAACCTACTGCATCAGCAAAAACAAGACCAGGGGCAGACTATGGAACAGACCTCCAATTATCTCATATGAAGTGCATGCTGGAACTATAGAAAATGAAAACAAGTCTGTGAGAACCCAAATTTGACATTAAGTGGATCTTAAATTGAGGGGATTATTAACATTTTTGAATTTTGTTTTTGGTTTTTTAATGAAGACATAAAAGAGATACTTGCAATTTCAAACTTGCCTCACAGTACTCTAGGTATGATTTTGGACTCTTCACACTTCTTGACGTCTCTCAAGGAAAAGCTTAGAACACTTTCCTCATGAATAGACACACTATCTAGGTAATCCTAACGTGGATCAGTATACTTGTTTGCATGCCAAATCAAAACTCCCTTGCCCTCCCACATGCCTGAGTGTGAGAGAGAAAGAGTTAGGGGTCTGTTTGTGGATATTGTCTAAGTTTAATGAAGTGTGAGAGTTGAACAGAGCAATGATGACATTAAAAACTATTCCAAGATGGTTTTCCCAGTCAAGTAACTTGTGGTGCACTTGGGATGCTATTCTTAGCAATTTTGCTCTGTGGAAGGTACTTGCCTGTCCATTTCCTGCTCAGGAGCCTGTCAGAAAGCATCCTGTAGAGAAACTCACTTTAAATTGTTGGTAAACTCTCAATTGCTGCTCTTAAGAATTTATATGTCTGCACTCATGGGGAAATGTTTTCTCAATATTTGTATTGATTTTCTTATTGTTTCTGTGTTGAGTCAGATCCTTTGTACTTCAGAAAAATAAATAACACCTTGTGTTTACATTAAAAAAAAAATGCTCTTGAGAGCCTCTCAAGAAAAGATATGAGCCATTAAACATTAAAGACCAGAAGAATGTGGGGAACATCATACAGGAAAAAGTAAAATGTCATTAAGAAGACAAGAAAGAAAGAAAAGACCAATATGGATGTCAGGAGAGACTAAATCATGCTCTAAGCCTTAGTGATGCTAAAGCAGTAGGAAGGATTGAGGAGGTAAAAGAGCTGAACAGAAAATTTCAGTGGGTAGTTCTAAAAGCCAAAGTCAAGAATGATAATGAAATGTGCAAAGAGTTAGAATACCAAAAGGATGAATACATCCAGCAATTCCCAAGCTGTAAAAACTGAAGGAAAAAATTCCATCCTCAACTTGCAATAATGAAAGATTCTATTGACTCCTGGTATGGCACTTTATGATCAACATTGGACTTCAAACACAAGGCCAGAAATGGATACATACCAACTTCTCATAGGAAACCCTATAGAAGATCACTATTAGTTGAAATTGATTCCATGACATTTAAAAACATCAAAAAGTAGACAAAATATTGAATGATGAGAAATCAATTTTATACATTTTTGTTCATTCTTTAATGATGTGCTTTATTTCCATAGCAATTTTCTCAATGACATCATGACATCTTTGTTTCTTAAACTATATATCATGGGATTAAACATAGGGGTGAAGATAGCATATAAAAGTGAAAGCACCTTGTCATTTCCCTCTGATTGACTACTCTTGGGTCTTAGGTACGTAATAGTACTAGATCCAAAGAATAACAGTACAACCATAAGATGAGATGAGCAAGTGGAGAAGGCTTTGGTCCTACTTGTGGCTGATGGCAGCTTCAGGATGGTGGAGATGATTTTACTGTAGGATCCAAGTATCAACAGAAAAGGAACTGTGACAAATAACACGACATCTATGTAGACCAATAGCTCATTGACAGAAGTGTCTCCACAGGCCAGCTTGATTATTGGGGGAACGTCACAGAAGAAGTGGTTGATCTGGTTAGGGCCACAGAAAGGCAGAGAGAAAATCTGATATGTCTGCCCTATCTGAACTGGTATGCCAGCGACCCAAGAGCCAGTCACTAACTGGATGCAGAACCTTTGGTTAATGACTAGAGGATAGTGCAGTGGATTACAAATGGCCACATAGCGGTCATAGGCCATCACTGTCAGGAGCAAACACTCTGTGGCTCCAAGCATAAGAGCAAAGCACATCTGTGTAGCACAAGCAACTAAGGAAATGCTTCTTCTCTGAGTCCCAAGATTCTTCAGCATTCTGGGGATAGTCACTGATACATAGCAGATTTCTGAGAAGGAAAAATTTGCCAGAAAAAAGTACATGGGGCTCTGAAGAGCAGGGTCCAATTTAGTTATTAGAAATATGGTGCCATTGCTCAAAAGGATAATAATGTAGATGATTAGAAATAATCCAAACAGAAACCACTGTAGATGGGGTAAATCAGCAAAATCCAAGAGAACAAATTCTTTTAATTTGGTTAGATTTTCTTTTGGTAGTTTTTCTTGATGATTCATCTGTGGAAAACATAAACTTACTTAAGGAATTCTCTATACCTCCTAGTGCTTCTTCTATAAATAATATTGAGGTGTCTGAATTGAATTTTACAACCATTGACATTGTTTTTCCTTTAATAAGGATCCTATTTATTTATGTCTCACATCCTCCTACATAATCACATTAAACAGTCCCTTCAATTTTATGTTAAGATCATTTCATTATACCTTTGGAGCATATCCCAGGATAAATCAAGCTATCCTTTATTCAGTACAGGCATTGGAACAATTGCCATCTGCTGGAGATGGTTCCTATTATACAGTCTATATTACATAGTTTTGAGGGAACGTCTTGATAACATTTCATTTTGCAAAATGGAATAAACAACATCTTTTGATGGATTATTTAAATAACTTAGGTTCCATAGAGTTGACACCCAATCATAACACCCTACGAACAATAGAACTAACTAAACCCTGCCCAGTTCTGCACCATCTTTATAACTATTGGTACATTTGAGCCCATTGTTGCTATCCCTGTATTCGTCTGTCTCCTTGTGTTCTTCCTCTTTTTTAGTAACCCTTCATTTTATCAAGGCTGGTGTCCTCCAGAAACCATTTACTCTGAGTAACATACCTGAAGTATGAGAGATGAAGTCTCATCATTCTGGCTTCTAAGTGGCATTTGGGCTGTGCTTTTTCCAAGAAAGATTTGTGTGTTCTTCTGACTGTCCATGGCACTTTTAATATTTTTCTCCAACACTATAATTCAAATGCATTTATTCTTCTACAGTCTTCCTTGTTCATTGTCCAAATTATACACATATATGAAGTGACAGAAAATACCTTGGTTTGAGTTAGGCTTACTATAGTCCATAAACTGA
>NW_006409053.1:564103-565154 GCF_000296735.1 Chrysochloris asiatica | reverse complement strand
GGCAGGGTTTTGTTCTGCGGTGCATAAGGTCGCTATGAATCGGTACCGACTCGATGGTACCTAGCAACAACAACATGGTTAAGCTTGCAATAATCCACTGTCATTCTCTAAAATCAATCTGTTTTTGATGTTGTTGTTTGCTTAAACATTTTTTTGTGAAATGAGTGAAGATTTGGAGAACAGATTCTCAGTTACATTCAACAAATCATATACTTTGCTTCATTATAATGGTTGCTATCTCTCCCATGTACTATCAGTCAACAGCATTTACTTCCATTCACTTTAACATTTGTATTATTCTCTGAGATTCCAGCTACCTTCATCTTTCCTTTGCCAGCCATCCTATTGCGTATTTCTTGCCTTGTCACCAATGTTAACACATGTCTACCCTCTATCCTATTAATAATTTTCCTTTCCATCCTCCCCTGTGTCCTTCATAGAATATTTCTTTTAGCACAAAAACATTTCTTAACGGTTTACAACATTAGTCTCATACAACATTTGTCCTTTTGTGATTGAGTAAATGAACTTACTGTAATACTATCCAGGTTCATCCATGTTGTAAAGTGTTTTGCATATTCATCATTATTCTTCAACGTTATGGGGACATGGAGGGTTTTTGTCCACATAATTTTCTACACTGAATTCATTTTGTTTATGGGTTTTGTTTATCTTTTCACTTTTGCTGTGTTAGTATTTACTTGTTATTAAGTGCCGTTGAGTCAGTTCTGACTCACAGTGACCTTGTAAAAGGTTTCCAAGGAAGGACTGGTGAGCTTGAACTGCCGACCTTGCAATTCAAAGTGACCTTGCAGTCCAGCGAAATTAATCCACAGTGTCACGCCAGGGCTCCATTTTTACTTAATCTATCTTATTTCCTCTCTCCCTCTCTTTTTTTACTTTGATGAGAAGGTGTATTAATTTGCTTTAAGGTACTTAAAATTTATTAATTTTACCCATTTTTTTAAATTAAATGTTTTTATTTTGGATTGAGTGAAAGTTTACAGGGCACATCATCAGCTTCACATTCAACCATTCATATAGCTTGTTT
>NW_006409053.1:561215-564003 GCF_000296735.1 Chrysochloris asiatica | reverse complement strand
GTCTTTATTGTTGAAAAATAGTCTTTGGCATCAGAATTCTCTACTGCAATAAGTTGTTTGACTTACTGACTGCTGCTTCCAAGATTGTGGATCCAAACAAACTAAATGATAGAATATCAAATGGGTAACATAAGTAAATTTTATTCAGAGAAATTAGCCTGGAACATTGATTCAGATATATACAATACATTTATTCCTCCTGGAAAAAGAGGGCTAACACAGAGAGTATTTGTTACCTGTGTACACAAAGTGGGGGTGGGCAGCAGGAGGAAGAAAGATATTGGCTGTTATGTTATATGCATTGTGCATGTGCAATCACAATTATTTTTCTTAATCTTCAAAAAGCAACATTCAGATAACTGTTTCTAAACTCACTTTTCTTTACATATAAGGATATTAGAATTTACTAAGTGTGGAGACTTTAACCAACTTTACATATGTTTTATGACTATACGTCAGTAATTTTTTATTTTAATTGAGTTTTACTCCTATCCCCATTATTTACTATCTGTGTCTTGTTACTGTTGTTGTTAATGCCATCTAGCCATCTTTAACTCATAGCGACCAGGTATAGGTCTTCCGAGGAGTAGCTACTGACCTTGAACCGTCAACCTTCTGGTAAAAACCGACCTTGTAGTCCACTGCATTAACCCACAGCACCACACCAGGACTCCATCTCTATAATATCAAGCAATTATTTAAAGTTTCTAAGGTTTACTTCTTTGGAAGAATTAAATATAATGATATTGGTAAAATATATTAACTACATTACACTTTTAAATTGATTACTTATTAATTATGGTTTTGTGGACCACAAGGTCCATTTGAACTTGAAAGTCGGCAGTTAGTATTCACCAGCAGCTCCTCAGGAAATCCTATACTGGTTCACTTCAAGTCAGAAAGGATTCCATGGCACCTAACAACATTGTTATAATGAGAGTCCTGGTTTGGTGCTGTTGAATAAGCCCTAAATTGCTGAGATGAGGTCGACGGTTCAAACCTATCAGCCCATTCTCAGAAATCCTATACAGGGTCACTATGAGTCGGAACAGACTGCACAACACTTAACAGCAACATCATTATAGTTATGATATAAGCCCATTGCTTATTAAGTATCGTGGAGTCTGTTCAGATTAATTACGGCTCTATATAGGGTTTCCGAGGAACAGCTGGTGGGTTTGAACTGCCAACCTTGATTTTTAAACTGACCATAAAATCGAGTGCTTAACATACATTGCCACACTTGCAGTTTTAGGATTTAACACATTGCCTAGTAGAACAAATGTTTGATAAAATGTCTTTCTTTCCTTTGTTGGAAACTATTTTTCCCAACATTCCCTTTCATCAAGGGCAGTGGTAAGGACAAGTCAGAGAGTCTCCTAAAGTACATAATTTAAGGAGGCATTCAGGAGCATCTGTGTACTTTCACAATCCTGAAAGTCAATGCCACCTTAAATTGTGCCTTCAATGTGCCTCTTATCTCTCCCTGCTTTTCATCTCTCTATTTTGTGTTTGCACCTTGTCCACTAAGCAGACTAGAAGCATGGTGACATAGTAAACAGAAATAAAACTGCATTGCTGAGGAGATCACTTTGACTACCAGCAAACCTGTAGGCCAGAGTAGAACTTCTCCACTGAGTTCTCAGGGCTGCGAATCTTCAGAAGCAGATGGCAACACCTTTCTCCTATAGACAGCTGGTGGGGATCAATCAGTTAAACAATTAAACACTGTGCCACCAAGTTCATGGTTACAGAACAGTGTTTTCTAATGCAATAGAGTTGAATTAGAATGCCAACACCCAGCTGTGTGACAGCTTCATTCAAGTTCATTAATCTTCCTGTGTGACATTTTGCTGAACTGTGAAATGGTTGAGAACTATACCACGATTTTCTGTGGCTGTGTGAATTAAATCATTCAACATAAGTAAACACCTTGAAGAAGTCCTGACATTTATAAAATACTACTACTATTATTACTACTACTATTATTAAGGAGCTCTAGTAGCATAGTGGTTACAAATCGTAAGGTCAGCAGTTCGAAACTACCAGCTGCTCCGCGGGAGAAAGATGAGGCTTTCTACTCCCGTAAAGATTTACACCCTCGGAAACCCTGTACAGGGTCGCTATGGGTCGGACCCGACTCGACGGCACTTAACAACAACAACTACTATTATTACTACTACTATTATTAAGGAGCTCTAGTAGCATAGTGGTTACAAATCGTAAGGTCAGCAGTTCGAAACTACCAGCTGCTCCGCGGGAGAGAGATGAGGCTTTCTGCTACCGTAAAGATTTACAGCCTCCAAAACCCTTTTCACGGTCGCTATGGGTCGGAACCGATTCTACGGCACTTAACAACAACTACAATAACTATTATTGTTATTATTTTATTATTACTATAATTATCCAGTTACCTAAATGTATCTTAAATGTATTGTTATTAAATCACTTTTAATTTATTATTTTGAATTTTATTCAGTATTCTACACAACACTTCAAAGGCTTATTGCAGAAATGAGGTGAGATCTTAAAATAAGTATAAATGTGTTAAAAAGAAAAAAAACTACAAAAAAAATCAACTTCCAAATGATAATTTCTTAAGGAATTCTCAGCCAGTATTTGTGCTTATAGCATTATCTCTACCCTGTGGACTTTAACATCACCGTACACCCTTATGTTGAGCACTTGTTTTGTTTTGTTTGTTAAGTGCCGTCGAGTCGGTTCCGACCCATAGCGACCCTGTACAGGGTTTCCGAGGGTGTAAATCTTTACGGGAGTAGAAAGCCTC
>NW_006409053.1:556589-560571 GCF_000296735.1 Chrysochloris asiatica | reverse complement strand
TGTCTTTATCCTCGGCCTGTCCCTACTGATAATTTATCCAAAGTACTAAGACAAGTCTAGCCATCCTTCATTTTCAGGAGCATTCTGGTGATTTCATTCCAGAACAAATTTATTTGTTTTTATTTTTGTTTTATTGTACTTTATGGTACATTCAATATTATTTGCCAGCTTTGTAATTTAAAGGTAGCAGTTCATTTTCTATTTTCTGTATTAATTATCCTGCTATCATAGACTGATGGAATGATTGAAAATATCATGGCTTAAGTTAAGTTTATCTCACTTCACAAAATAACAACTGTGCTTTTAAACAATTTAAATAAATCATTTTAATGACCCCACCCAATGCAATAAGTTCCTTGATTTCTGGACTGCTACATTCTTTTTTTTAATATTTTATTGTGAATTTTGTGATAGTTTACATGGAAGAACATTAGTTTTACATTCATCCTATCGTATATCATTTCATTGCAATGGTTACAATCCCCTCCATGCATCATCAACCAACTAAGGGTCTACCCTGTATGCCTGCCCCCGGTCTTCAGCACACAGCCCCTCTCCCTCTCGGAGTCTAAAGTCCCCAGCCGCTCAATCTATGCATGACTGCCACATTCTTGTACATTGATTATGGGTCCAAGTATAATGAAATTTTTGATAACTTCAATTTTTTCTACAATTATTATAGTGTTGCCTTTTGTTCCAGTTGTGAGGATATTTATGAGTCACTCATTTTTGTCAATGTCCTCAACCTGCCTATATCTGAGCAATATTTTTATTTTCTAATATAAACTAGAAATACAGCCATAAAATTGATTTTTAAATAGTATATACTTAAAGCTTTCTTGTCTTCCAAATTATTTTACTTAAAAACACTCTTTTCTTGAAAATAAAATTTCGTTGGGTTATTAAATGGTTATAAATGCATTTCATATGTTATTTTACTTTAAATATTAAATATCAGATTTGACATTTTGATTGGTGTTTCCTAGAAATGGAATTTTCCTATAATATTATTTATAAATTTATGAAAACATAGATTTTTTATTTTAAAAACAATATCAGTTATTAAAATTAATTTAATGTCAGGAATTAAAATGATTGTTTGAGATAAATGATATTTAATAGACTACAAAATACATGAGAACTGCCTTAATCAAACAGCATATTTGTTTCTCAATACTAAATATTTATCTTAGTAATACCATAAACTAAAGTTATATATTTACATAGAATATCTCATATTTACCTTTCTTATTTGAGAAGTGCAGTGCTTAAAGCACTCTGCTACTAAAAGCAAAGTGTTAGGTTCCAACCCACCAGCTGCTCTGCGAGAGAAAGATGGCTCAGAAGATATATATACCCTGGGAAGTCCAAAGGGAGCAGTTCTTTTCTGTTTTACAAAATCACTAAGAGTTAGAGTCTACTCAAAGGCAACAGGCTTCAGTTTTGACCTAGTTGGCATAGTATTGCTTCTTTATATGTATATATATAGCTTCCTCATTGAACAAAGGTTAAATATTTGAGTATTTAGTTTCCAATAGTTTAATTGTTCATCAAAGGTATTGAATCCACCATTAAATCAATCTGTTCATTTTGAACATGTGAGGTTTTAAAATAAACTAAATAAATAAGGCCATTCTTTTTAGGATCTCTTCTCCCTGACACAATAAAATTTCTAATTAAATTAATGTTGTTGGCACTCTCTGACCTTTTATTTATTTTCCCAGTAAGATTGTACTCTACCTAGGATGCACATCACCTGCATTGTCTCAGTGGAATGGAACGTATAAAAGGTTTCATTTCTTAGACTTATATAAGGTTCAGGAATGCCCAGAAATGAACTATAACACTGGAGGCCATGCAAAATTGACACTAACCCAATTGTCACCATATCTATTATGATGCCTATTAGACTGAGCTCCTGTCACATTTCCTCACTTTACTTTGCATATTTTCTCCTCTGAAATGGTGCCTTGATTCACATTCACAGTTGACCTGTGTGTGATTTGCATATTTGTTCTGACAATGAAGAATATTTTTACCAACAAAACAGCCAGGATCAGTATGACATCCGCAATGATATTCCTATTTCTAAGTCCTCATGTGTATCCAGCTTGATTTTATGGCAGTACCCTGTCAATGTACTGTTGCAATGATTTTTAAATTATCTTTGGCAAAATGTTTCTTGCATGTGATATTGATGATATTCTTCCATGGTTTTCACATTCCGTTGGGTGATCTCTCTTTGGAATGGTGAAAAATATGAGTCTTTTCCAATCTATTGATCAAGTAACTGTCTTACAAATTACTTAGCATAGAGGAGTGTGCACCCCCAGTGTGTCATTATTTCTTTAAAAATATTAATAACCGGAGTCTTGTTTGGGGCCAATGCCTTCACTGTGTCCATGAAGAATAAGCACTTGAACACAAGGTCAGTTTAAACCACAAGGTCGGTGGTTCAATCTCACCAGCCTCTCTTCAGAAACCCTGTTAGAGGTCACGGTAAGTCAGGACCAACTTGATGGCACTTAACAACATACAACAACATCATTGTAGCATGGACTTTTTCCTTCAGTACCATCTTTCTTGATCAAATATTATCAGTTGTGATGGCACCCTTTTATTGATACGATGACAATGTGTATTTCTTCCATCTCCTTTTCATGGTTCGCATATCATTCAATACTTTGCCAATCATATTGATCAATATTTCAAGTCAGGGCTTGGATTTTTTTCTTCAGTGCTTGCTGCTTGAGAAATTGTGAGTCTGTTCTTCCATATTGGTTTTCTAACTCCAGGTCTTTGCATATTTCATTACAATATTTTACATTGTCTTCTTGAGCTGCCCTTTGAAATTTTCTGTTCAGTTCTTTTATTTTCTCAATCCTTCCATTCATTTTAGCATATCTATGCTGGATAGAAAGCTTCAGAGTCTCTCTTATATTCATTTTGGTCTTTTCTTTCTTAACTGTCTTTTTAATGGCCTTTTGCTCTCTTCCTGTATGATGTTCTTGATGTCATCTCACAACTATTCTGGTATTCCATCATTAGTGTTTAATGCCTCAATTCTGTAGTTGAGATGGTCTCTAAATACAGATTGGATATATTCAATGTCATATTTAGGTTCTTGTGGAGTTGTAATTTTCTTCAGCTTCATCCTGAATTTGCATATGAGTTAATTGATTGTCTGTTTCACAGCCTACACCTTCTCTTATTTTGGATGATGATATTGCTTTTACAAAGTCTTTCACAAAAATGAATTCAAATTGATTCCTGTAAATTCCATCTCATGAGATCCATGATTGTAATTACCTTTTATATTGTTTTAAAAAGGTATTTACTATGAATAAGTCATTAATCATTCATAATTCTGTCATGAGATCTCCTACATTATTAGCATCATTAAGGCCATATTTTACACCTACTGATATTGATACCATAGGAGTGGGGATTTGCAATGTAGGATAATTATACCAGATCAGGCCTTACCACTTAAATCATTACATGGGGTTTATTTTATTGGACTATATCTCATCATCGAGGTAAAAACTACATCTTAACTACTAAAGCACTAAGAATCCTGGACTATCCAAGTTGGAAGAAAACCTTAACTAGCATACCATCCAATACAGTCACTTCTTTCTTTGCCTGTTCTTCCAGAGGTCTGAGAATGTCAAGGTGGTCAGAAATTCTGTGTCTCCAGGTGGGAGTATTTCTTCTTTTGTAAAAAAAAAAATAATAATAATAACCTCATATACATGTGAAACTGGACAGTGAATAAGGATGACTGTAAAAGAATTGATGCTTTTGAGTTATGGTGTTAGAAGAGAATATTCAAAGTGCCATGGGTTGCCAAAAGAACCAATGAATCCATTTTGGAAGAAGTGCAGCTAGAGTGCTCCTTAGAGGCCAAGATGGCCAAACTTCATCTCTCATACTTCGGACATATTGTCAGGAGGGACCAGTTGCTTGAGAAGGATATCAT
>NW_006409053.1:554498-556098 GCF_000296735.1 Chrysochloris asiatica | reverse complement strand
GGGCTCCATTTTTACTTAATCTATCTTATTTCCCCTCTTTTTTTTTTTTTTTTGATGTGACCTTAAATTTATTAATTTCCCCCATTTTTAACAGTCTTCTTTATCTTGAAATCTACATGACTTCCTTAACATTGACCTGTTTTTTGCACATTCCAGACTGTCGAGTTAAAGGAGATGTGATGGAAATCACCATGTCTGAATCCTACAAGTCCTTGATGGTGGCATGAATTTCTGCATTTCCTGCAGGAATATGGTATTGCTTTGCTTTACTTTTTTTTTTCTGTGTAGAGGCAGTTCTAGTGGCTTCCACTTGGCTTTTCCTACCATAACAGTCCTTACTCCACATGTCACATGTCCAATGTGGGTGTTCTGCCAGATTCTGAGTATGTCTATTCCAATTATGCATTCTGTAACTGGGGACATCACTACAGTATGAGTTCAGGGACCCAGTGGGCTCACACTGACATGGACCTTAGCTAAGACCCCATTAATAACCTGACACCCATACACCCCCACTCTGACTGGTGAGTCACAGTGATGTTTTAAGTTATTACAGTAAATTACTGTAAAGTCAGAATCATTGCCCAGCAATTCCCCAAAGGTCTGGCTATTTCCCACTCCCCAATGAGCAATCACCCTTGCCAAAAGCCAATACACCCCTTTGGGAATTGTTGGGAGAAAGACTAACTGTAGTAAGGTTCTGCCTTGCTGGAATGTAAACTGTCTCAAGTATGGGAATTGATTGAGAGACTGTGGCTATCTTTGGTGATTCAAGCTAGACTGAATAGGTCAAGTAAATCTTTAGTAGATTATTTCCCATATCTTTAATTACAAAGGACACCTTGCCTAAACAGCCAATGCCATAAGTCCAACTATTCCAATGACTACTTTGATTCTGATGTCCAATAAGGTAACCACACCCAACTTTTCTTTGTAGATGAAGTGCTGTCACTTGGACCATACAAGCAGGAGGTCTAATCAGTCCCATTATATTTAAGTGTCTTAATTTAATTAAGGTAGTTTCCACTGTCAAATCAGACTAACATAAATTAGCATATATATTAGGCAACATGCCAATTTCTGTAAGTCATTTAATTCCTTCTTCTATAGAATACTAAAGCAAGTCTGGTACTTCTAGTTGCTCTATGGTAGGTTACCAGAAAATCCATGCATTACTGAACTACCTAAATAAACCATTATTTGCCTATATGTCACCAATCCAAATTTTAGGAACCCGTTTATTCCCAATCAATGCCCTCACTTAAATATTAGACATTTGATTTGGGTATTAAGTTGGAGTTATAATTCAATCACTCATGCAATAAGACTATAGGTTGGTTTTCAGCTATATAGACTCTGTCCCTATAAAAAGAAGCAAGATTTTCTATTAGGGCACAAAAAAAATATTTTAGGTCTTCTATGAGACATTCAAAGTGTGACTTTTTATTCCTGAAATGACTTATTTCCTCTAATACGTGGTCTATTGTAAGTAGACCCAGACAACCAACTTTAAAAACATGATAATTAATAGATATTCTATTGGTGGTGATATTTTTCATATTAATATTGTCACCTCATGCCTTGTCACAACACTCATCTG
>NW_006409053.1:548138-552965 GCF_000296735.1 Chrysochloris asiatica | reverse complement strand
AGAGCCTAAATTTGACATTGAGTGGATCTTAATTTGAGGGGATTATTAAAATTTTTGAATTTTGTTTTTTGTTTTTTAATGAAGACTTAAAAGAGATACTTGCAATTTCACACTTGCCTCACAGTATCCTAGGTATGATTTTGGACTCTTTACACTTCTTGATGTCTATCAAGGAAAAGCTTAGAACACTTTCCTCATTAATAGACGCACTATCTAGGTAATCCTAATGTCGATCAGTATACTTGTTTGCATGCCAAATCAAAACTCCCTTGCCCTTCCACATGCCTGAGTGTGAGAGAGAAAGAGTTAGGGGTCAGTTTGTGGATATTGTCTAAGTTTAATGAAATGTGAGAGTTGAACAGAGCAATGATGACATTAAAAACTATTCCAAGATGGTTTTCCCAGTCAAGTAACTTAAGGTGCACTTGGGATGCTATTCTTAGCAATTCTGCTCTGTGGAAGGTACTTGCCTGACCATTTCCTGCTCAGGAGTCTGTCAAAAAGCATCCTGTAGATAAACTTACATAAAATTGTTGGTAAACTCTCAACTGCTGCTCTTAAGGATGTATATGTCTGCACTCATGGGGAAATGTTTTGTCAATATTTGTATGGATTTGTTTATTGTTTCTGTGTTGAGTCAGATCCTTTGTGCTTCAGAAAAATAAATAACACTTTTTGTTTACATTTAAAAAATAAAAAATGCTCTTGAGAGCCTCTCAAGAAAAGATAAGAACCATTAAACATTAAAGACCAGAAGAATTTTGGGATGATATCATGAACATTATACAGGAAAAAAGTGAAATGTCATTAAGAAGACAAGACAGAAAGAAAAGACCAATATGGATGTCAGGAGAGACTAAAGCATGCTCTAAGCCTTAGAGATGCTAAAGCAGTAGGAAGGATTGAGGAGGTAAAAGAGCTGAACAGAAAATTTCAGTGGGTAGTTCTAAAAGCCAAAATCAAGAATGATAATGAAATGTGCAAAGAGTTAGAAAACCAAAACAATGAATACATACAGCATTTCCCAAGCTGAAAGAACTGAAGAAAAAAATTCCATCCTCAACTTGCAATAATGAAAGATTCTATTGACTCCTGGTGTGGCACTTTATGATCAACATTGGACTTCAAACACAAGGCCAGAAATGGATACACACCAATTTCTCATAAGAAACCCTATAGAAGATCACTATTAGTTGAAATTGACTCGATGACATTTAAAAACATCAAAAAGTAGACAAAATATTGAATGATGAGAAATCAATTTAATACATTTTTGTTCATTCTTTAACGATGTGTTTTATTTCCATAGCAGTCTTTTTCAATGACATCAAGACATCCTTGTTTCTAAAACAATATATCATGGGATTAAACATAGGGGTGAAGATAGCATAGAAAAGTGAAAGAACCTTGTCATTTCCCTCTGAGCGGCTACTCTTGGGTCTTAGGTAAGTAATAGTACCAGATCCAAAGAATAACACCACAAACATAAGATGAGATGAGCAAGTGGAGAAGGCTTTGGTCCAACTTGTGGCTGATGGCAGCTTCAGGATGGTGGAGATGATTTTACTGTAGGAGCCAAGTATCAACAGAAAAGGAACTGTGACAAATAACATGGCATCTATGTAGACTAATATTTCATTGACAGAAGTGTCTCCACAGGCCAACTTGATTATTTGCGGAATGTCACAGAAGAAGTGGTTGATCTGGTTTGGTCCACAGAAAGGCAGAGAGAAAATCTGATATGTTTGTCCTATCTGAATTGCAATTTCAGCAATCCAAGAGCCAGTCACTAACTGGATGCAGAACCTTTGGTTCATGACTAGAGGATAGTGCAATGGATTACAAATTGCTGGCAACCGCAGCATACATAACCAGCACTGAGAAGTTGAGGCACAAGAATAACATGGACGAAAATCCAGTCTTTGAGCCCTCCTCAGGCTTACGGGCCATGGACCCTGAGGGCCCAGGAAGTGACCCCCTCGTTGTCCCAGGTTCATAGGCTTTGGCGAACTCACTGTTTGGCCACCTTTGTGCAATTTTCTTTAATTGTACTTTTGTGCATTCTGTACTTGGCCTTTATGCTCTTAACTCTGGTAATTGTAGCTTCTGGGGAAATTATTGTTTTCAGTAATCATACGCACAATGTTTTGATCAATGGCTCTCATGTAAATGTCACTGCACTAGTAACAAGAGTTGTGCATGAGGCTATGAAAAATAAAAGTACAGAAAAACAAGATGTACCAATGCAGAGAATATGTAACAATTGTTTTCTAACCAATTACTCAGTTATGTTTAATATTAAACAGAATCATGAGCTGTTAATGTCTTTGTACAATAATAACACTGAAACTGGTAGCTACCCCCTGAAGACACCCCTGTGTATGTCTGTTGTGCTCTTGATGTTTTTCATGGGAATCTTGCTGTATGTGATAATTTTATGCACCCCCAAACCGCCTCTGGGTATAATCAACTTAATCAAGGTGCTCATCTTCCTCCTGAAGGTATACTGGGAATATAATAACAATGAACATTGTCATATCTAGATACAGAAATCAGAACGGGGTTAAAAGAATGTAAAAGTGAGACCGCACCTTCTTAAAAAACTCGAAACCTGTTTTCACCTTCCCTGTGATTGTAGAAGCAAGGAGGAAGGAATCATTAGTTTAACAATTGAAGCCAGGTATCTGAAATCTTGTTCATTAACAAAAACATGTATTTTCTGCCTGCACAAGATACAGAGGCAACTTAAGTTTCTTTAGAAAGTACAACTTAGTCTTTTGTAAGAACCCTAAAGCCTCTCACCTTCACTCACTTGTAATTAAGTGTTAAAAATATGTTAAACACCTTTGAGAAACTGCAAGTTGCTGCCTTAGGTTACACAGACCTAGAAGTTAATATAGAATCTATAATTGCTTCCTTGAACTTTTTTTTACAGAAATAAGAATTTTAGGTTATTAGGTAAATCATGATGTATGCAAAAATATGTTAAGGATAAATCTGTGAATCATCATGTTCTGTATCACTTGAGTAATCTCGTGTCCTGTTTTAAATGAATAACCACATTTTTGTCATTATTGTCTTTTGTGTCAATTTCCTTCTTCTGACAATGAAAGACTGGACTCAGCTAGCTCTGTGTGCTAGCCTGCCTGGCAGCTTGCATCAATCTTATGTCTCTGTCTTTTTTCTATCGCCTACTAGACATCCCACTCACATTAAACCCCATGTTCGTCTAGGTGATCCTTAGTGAGGCAGAACCCCGACTCAGGACCACGGCAACAAATGGCCACATAGTGGTCATACCCCATCACTGTCAGGAGCAAACACTCTGTGCTGTCCATGGTACATTTTTCACCAATACCATAACTCTAATGAATCAATTCCTTTATGGCCGTCCTTATTCACTATCCAACTTTCATATGTATATGTTGTTTTTAAGTGTCATTGTGTAAGTCAAGACTCTTAGCAACACTGTATGTGGTTTCCCAGCAGCGACTAGTGGGTTTGAACCACTGACCTTGTAGTCAACATTCAGGGCTTATCCTACAGCACTGCACTAGTACTCCACATGCACATGAAGCAATTGAAAACAAGTGCTTCTGACCAAAGCCATCATACTTTCACATGCATATGACGCAACTGAAAATACTATGCATTGGATCAGAAGTTCCTTAGTCCTCCAACTGATAGCTGTGTGCAGGGACCAGCTCTGCACTAACAGGTTTCAGGGGGCAGATGGAGAATTGAAAGTGACAGGGGACTCAAGATGGTCAGAAGAGAGTGACTGTATTATTCTACAATACAGCTTTAAGTACAATCTTAGACACGAAGTATCCAGACAGCTCATCAATCTAAGGTTTACGATTACTAAAGAAAAGTTTAAGGACAAAGCTATGAGTGAACAATAACTAGACAAAGATCAAGTACATAGTTAACTATTTCCCCTAATTATGGATCCTACCCCAAACTGTTAGGTCAGTGTGGTCCAAGCCCATTACCCATGGCAAGCAAGGATTCCCTTGTAGCTCTCATTAAGGTGTTCCTTGCATTAGAGAGCTACCAACGGGTGATCTTCACACAGGTTCCTTCACTCCTACAGCTGTGCTCTTGAACATTTTAATGAAGTCTTGTGCAGCAGATTTCCCAATGTATTAGTTATTTGCATTATGCAGTATTTTTCCTTTTGTAACTGACTAATTTCACTCAGCATAATGTCCTCAAGGTTCATCCATGTTCTGCAATGGCTTGCAGCTTCCTTGTTGTTCTTCAAGGTAGCATAGTATTCTATTGTGTGTATGTACCACAGTTTGTTTGTCCATTCTTCATTTGATGGGCATTTGGTTGTCTCCATTTTTTTTGCTATTGGAAATAGTGTGGTTATGAACACTGGTGTGCATATATCTACTCATGTTAATGCTCGTGTTTCTTGTGGGTAAATACCAAGTAGAGGAATTGCTGGATCATAGGTAATTCTATTTCCAACCTTCTGAGGAAGCGCCATATTGTTTTCCAGAAGGGTTGGACCATTTTGCATTCCTACCAACAATGTAGGAGTGTCCCAGTCTTTCCACATCCTCACCAGCATTTATTGTCCTCTGTTTTTTTATCTTTGCTATTATTGCTGGTGTGAGATTATATCTCATTGTTGTTTTGATTTGCATCTCCTGATGGCTAGTGATCTTGAACATTTCTTCATATGTTTGTTGACTGCCCAGATCTCCTCCTTGGTGAAGTGTCTGTTCATGCATTTTCCCATTTTTTAATTGGGTTATTTGTCTTTTTTCTTTTAGAGGTGTAGTTTCCTGTATATTATAGAAATGAGTTATTTGT
>NW_006409053.1:546811-548038 GCF_000296735.1 Chrysochloris asiatica | reverse complement strand
CAGAAAATCCATGAATTACTGAACTACCTAAATAAACCATTATTTGTCTATATGTCACCATTCCAAATTTTAGTATCCCATTTATTCCCAATCAATGCCCTCACTTAAATATTAGACATTTGATTTGGGTATTAAGTTGGAGTTATAATTCAATCACTCATGCAATAAGACTGTAGGTAGGTTTTCAGCAATATAGACTCTGTCACTATAAAAAGAAGCAAGATTTTCTATTAGAGCACAAGTAAAAATTTTTAGGTCTTCTATGTGACACTCAAAGTGTGACTTTTTATTCCTGAGCTGACTTATTTCCTCTTAATACTTGGTCTATTATAAGTAGAGCCAGACAACCAACTTTAAAAACATTATAACTAATATATATTTTATTGGTGGTGATAGTTTGCATATTAATATTGCCACCTCATGCCTTGTCATACCACTCATCTGCCAGGTGGTTGAACGGCGGTGGTTTGTGTATTTCTGTGATAAAAAGAAGCTATGCCATGGTATGTTAAATACCTTTAGGGTATAATCATGGTGGTCAGATTTCAGCACAGGTCCCAGACAAAGAAATATTAGGAAGAAGGAGAGGTGAATTACTTCTGAATGGTTAGCCTTTAAAAACTTTGTGAATAGCAGTAAAACAATTTTAGATAATAGTTAGAATATTAAATATTGAAAAATGAAGAAAAACACCACAATATTGTCAGATAAATTGCTGGAAGATGAGTCCCTTAGGTTGCAAGCACTCAAGATATGACTGGGAAAGAGCTGCCTCCTCAAAGTAGAGTTGACCGTGCTGACATGAATGGAGCAAAGCTTTCAAGATTTTCACTTGTAGATGGGTCACAATTAAAATTGAAGAGAAAAACTATAAACATCCATTAATAATCAAAACAAGAAATGCATGAATCATGAATCTAGGAAAACTAGAAGTTGTCCAAAATGAAATGGAACAAATAAAGATTCATATCTTAGGGATTAATGAGCTGAAATGGAGTGGTATTGGCCTGGTATTGAATCTGATAATCAAATATTTTACTATGCTGTCAATGACAAAGTGAAGAGGGATGCTGTTGTATTCATAATCAAAATGAACACTTCAAGATCCATTTTAAAGTGTAATGCTGTCTGTGAAAGGGTAATGTCCAGACACCTACAAGGAATATCAGTGAATACAAGTATTATTCAAATTTATGCACCAACCACTAATGCAGTGATGATGTAATT
>NW_006409053.1:545521-546514 GCF_000296735.1 Chrysochloris asiatica | reverse complement strand
TTTTTTTCCATCCATTAACTTTTAGTCTATTTATTTCCTTTGTGTGTAAAGTGTGTCTCTTGCAGACAGCATATTGAAGGGTCTTGTTTTCTTATCCATTCTGCCTCTCTCTTTCTCTTCACTGTTGTATTCAATCCATTGACAGTCAATGTAATTATCGATAAGTATGGATTGATTGCTGTCATTATGTTACTTTTTTGGTGGTACTGTTTGTTCTTTTGGTCTGCATGCCTTCTTGTGTTGGGTTTGTTTGTTTTGTGCTGTTTCTTGTCTATTTCTTTTTAGTTTTCATGCTTGCTTGTTCTGCTTGGATATTCGTTTTTATGATAAGTTTTGAAGTATTAATTTACTTTGGGGTTACCTTATAGTCTACTAACTTTTCTCTCCATTTAAGATAATCCGTTTTATCATGTGATTTTTCTGACATCCTTACCACCTGGGTCTCTGTTGCTACGTTTGTCCCTTCTTTGACATTGATATAATTTTGAACTTCAGTTGACCTCCCAGCTCCTTTGAGTTTATTGTTGTAGTCTTGTTCTGTTCTGGACTCTGCTATCTGTTGACTGAGTTTTAGGTGGTGTTGCCATGCCTGTCAATCTCTGTTGTCTGTTCGTGTTGGTTTTCAGTCCACAGAACTCTCTTTAAGATGTTTTGAAGTGCTGGGTTGGTTTTGATAAAATCTCAGATTCTGTTTATCATGGAATGTCTTGAGCTCACCATCGTATTAGATTGATAGTTTTTCAGGATAGATAATTCTTGGTTGACAGTTTTGTTTTGTTTTTTTCCTTTTAGGGTTTGTATATGTCTCCCCTTTGCCTTCTTGCTTGCATAGTTTGTTCTGAATAGTCAGAGCTTCATCTAATTTGCTTGCCTTTATAAGTGACATTTCTCTTCTCCCTGGCTGCTTTTAGTATTCTTTCCTTGTTGTTGATTTTGGAAAGCTTGATTATTATATGTCCTGGTGAGTTTCTTTTGGGGTATATCCTTCATGGA
>NW_006409053.1:543688-544731 GCF_000296735.1 Chrysochloris asiatica | reverse complement strand
GGAATGTCACAGAAGAAGTGGTTGATCTGGTTAGGGCCACAGAAAGGCAGAGAGAAAATCTGATATGTCTGTCCTATCTGAACTGGTATGCCAGCGACCCAAGAGCCAGTCACCAACTGTATGCATAACTTATGGTTCATGACTAGAGGATAGTGCAGTGGATTACAAATGGCCACATAGTGGTCATAGGCCATTACTGTCAGTAGCAAATACTCTGTGGCTCCAAGGATAATAACAAAGCACATCTATGTAGCACAAGCAACTAAGGAAATGCTTCTTCTCTGAGTCCCAAGATTCTTCAGCATTCTGGGGATAGTCACTGATACATAGCAGATTTCCAAAAAGGAAAAACTTGCCAGAAAAAAGTACATGGGGCTCTGAAGAGCAGGGTCCAATTTAGTTATTAGAAATATGGTGCCATTGCTCAAAAGGATAATACTGTAGAAGATTAGAAAGAATCCAAACAGAAACCATTGTAGATGGGGTAAATCAGCAAAATCCAAGAGAACAAATTCTGTCAAATTGGTGAGATTTTCTTCTGGTAGTTTTTCTTGATGATTTATCTGTGGAAAAGATAAACTTGCATATGAAATTCTCAATACTGTCTAGTGGTTCTTCTATAAATGGTATTGAGGTGTCTGAATTGAATTTTACAACCACTGACATTGTTTTTCCTTTAAGATGGATTTTATTTATTTATGTCTCACATCCTCCTGCATAATCACAGTAAACAGTCACTTCAAGTTGATGTTAAGATCATTTCATTATATGTTTGGAGCATATCCCAGAATACATCAAGCTATCCTTTATTCAGTACAGGCATTAGAACAATTGCCAACACCTGGAGACGGTTCCTATTATACAGTCTATAGTACATAGTTTGAGGGAACATTTTGATAACATTTCATTTTGCAAAATGGAATAAAACAATATATTTTGATAGATTATTTACATAACTTAGGTTCCATGGAGTTGACACCCAATCATAACACCCCTATGAACAATAGAACTAAACCCTGCCCACTTCTGCACCATCCTTATAA
>NW_006409053.1:541225-543588 GCF_000296735.1 Chrysochloris asiatica | reverse complement strand
TTTTTTTTTTTTTTTATCCTTTTTTCTTCTTGCTTATTTATCTTAGCAGTATTGAGATATTTGTCATCCAGCTCACTAGTTCTGGCTTCCATCTCTTCTATTCTGTTCCTTTCCCCTTTCTCAGTATTGTTCATTTCTGATATCTTATTATTGATCTTCTAGATATCTTTTTACAGGTTTTCATTAGTTTCCAATGCTGTATCAGTCTTATTTAATTGCTCCTGTACTACTTTCCTGACTTCTTCCTTGTTTTCCTCTAACCCTTTTTGGATCATTTGAATTTGTTTCCAAATAATTCTTCTGAATTCTTTCTCAGGCATACCCAAAACCTGCCCTTCCTCCTCTAGAAATCCTTTGGCTGTCTCTAGCTCATTTGCATCGGCTACTCTCTTCTGTTTTGGAACATGTTCCAATATTGTTGGTTGCTTTTTGTTTGTCATGATAGTTATATGCTTTCTCTTATTCTTTTTTTTTTCTTTTTAAAGCTTAAGTGAATGTTTGTTCTTTCTTGTTAAGCTTAATGGGTGTCTTCCGGTGATAGGCTTCCCTTTTCACATGTAATGCTTAGTGGGTGTTGTTGGCTCTTGTCTCAGTGGTGGAATATTATGGGATATTTTTATAGCTTGGCTATATGGCCACGATTGCTGTCTCTTCTTGGGGAACGTAGGGAGAAAAAGCTCCCACCTCCAGGAAAGATGTGTGATCAGAAGAACCAAAAGCAAAAGTAATATAAATACATAGACAAAAATCACCACTTTGGAACATGAATGAAGCTGTGGTTGACTGTCCTGAGCTACACCATTAGTGTGTGTGCAATTAGAAGCTTCCAGCAGATGGTATGGGTGTCCACTCTCTCAGGCCTCTCCTCTAGTCAGTAGAGTGAAGTGTGCTGGTAGGTATTGGGGAGTTAATGAGAGAAAGAGTGTCCTCTATTTTTGTCTTAAGGTCAGTTATGTATGTACATTTGCACAGCGCAATTCTCAGGATTGTTGAGTCCTTTTATGCTGGGATCTTACAGATTGCTTTGAAATTTCCTGTGCAGGGAACACTTGGACAGATCTTGATGGACTGTATTTAATGGCATCTTCTTTTCACACTTCAAATTTCAAAGCTGAAGAAGTAACGGGAAAAGCATACTGAGCTTTTCTCATTTCTCAGGGTTAGATTTTTCTTATTCCTCATTTTCGAGTCAAGGTTCCCAGACCCAACTATGCAAATATGGTCTGAGGCTGAGGCCTGAAAACACAATTCAAGATTCTCTGACCAACTATAAGGACTTCATGTCATTGGTACTGACATCATATCACGGTGGGGCCCAGGATCTCCCATTGGCTGGATTCTTGACTCTCAAGCTATTGACATCAATAAATTGCTTAATTAATAATAATAATAATAATTTAAAAAATGGGGCCTTGAACCACAAGGTCAGCAGCTTAAAACCACCAGCCACACTGTGGGAGAAAGGCAAGGTGCTCCTCTCCTGCACAGACCCACAGCCCCGGAAACCCTGCACAGGGTCGTCTAGAG
This sequence comes from Chrysochloris asiatica, assembly GCF_000296735.1. Classification (NCBI taxonomy): domain Eukaryota; kingdom Metazoa; phylum Chordata; class Mammalia; order Afrosoricida; family Chrysochloridae; genus Chrysochloris; species Chrysochloris asiatica. The sequence continues at coordinate 542,061 of NW_006409053.1, read as the reverse complement.
TCAGAATCTACTCCACAGTACACCACCATGAAGGATCCCGGTGGGGAAACTTTTAGGCCTGTGGCTCCACGGGGGATGTCATAAGTCTGCGCCAAGCTCCCTCTCTCTGTACCGTGGGAAAACTGTCCCGCCTTTTGTCTGGGCTGAGCAATGAAGGTGGAGCAGGGAGAAAGAGGGAGAAATGTGTAGTCTCCCACGTCTCTCTGGTTTTTTTGTCTGTTTGTTTTTTGCAAAAGCTACTGCACCTCTTTTAGTGCAGGTTTCTGAGCTGGACTGGTTTTAGCCTTGCCGTCTAAACTCCACCAGGGTGGGGTAGTCACTGAGGAAGTATCATCTCCAGTTTTCTTACTCACAGTATTTTCTTTAATATCGTGGGTTTTTGTTTGTTTGTTTGTTTTCACTTGCGAGTGTGGGAAACTGACGACCTGGATCTTATGGTAGATCGGGAGCTCTGGAGTTCTTCTATGAGCACTTCCTTCATGAGATTCCTCCCCGCCCCCCTTTCTCACCAGAGAGTACCCTACCTGGTTTTTGCTGTTATCGCCCAAACTGGAAGTCTCCTTCAAATATCTCTTTAAAACCATATAAATGATGCCAATTCACATGGAACTCACCAGATAGGATATACAAAAATCACATTTACAACATGTGTGGGAAGAGATGGTGGGAAAACCCCACATCATCAGAAAAACAAGACCAGGGGCAGACTGTGGAACAGACCAACATTTATCTCATTTGCAAGTTCATGCTGCAACTATAGAAAATGAAAATAAGTCTGTGAGAGCCTGAATTTGAAATTGAACATATCTCATCCAAATTTAAGGAGCTCTGGTAGT
>NW_006409053.1:538390-540874 GCF_000296735.1 Chrysochloris asiatica | reverse complement strand
AAATATAATGATATTGGTAAAATATATTAATTACATTACACTTTTTAATTGATTACTTATTAATTATGGTTCTGTGGACCACAAGGTCCATTTGAACTTGAAGGTCGGCAGTTAGTATTCACCAGCTGCTCCTCAAAACCCATTACCCATGGCAAGCAAGGATTTCCTTGTAGCTCTCATCAAGGTGTTACTTGGTTTAGAGAGCTACCACCGGGTGACCTTCACACGGGTTCCTTCACTCCTACAACTGTGCTCTTGAACACTTTAAAGAAGTCTTGTGCAGCAGATTTCCCAATGCATTAGTTATTTGCATTATGCAGTATTTCTCCTTTTGTGACTGACTAATTTCACTCAGAATAATGTCCTCAAGGTTCATCAATGTTCTGCAATGGCTTGCAGCTTCCGTGTTGTTCTTCAAGGTAGCAGAGTATTCTATTGTGTGTATGTACCACAGTTTGTTTGTCCATTCTTAAAATTGGTTGTCTCCATTTTTTTTTGCTATTGTAAGTAGCGTGGCTATGAACATTGGTGTGCATATATCTACTCGTGTTATGGCTCGTGTTTCTTGTGGGTAAATACCAAGTAGAGGAATTGCTGGATCATAGGTAAATCTATTTCGAACCTTCTGAGGAAGCGCCATATTGTTTTCAAGAGGGGTTGGACCATTTTGCATTCCCATCAACAATGTAGGAGTGTCCTAGTCTTTCCACATCCTCAACAGCATTTGTTGTCCTCTGCTTTTTTGATCTTTGCTATTATTGCTGGTGTGAGATTATATATCATTGTTGTTTTGCTTCACATCTTTCTGATGGCTAGTGATCGTGAACATTTCTTCATATGTTTGTTGAATGCGCGGATCTCCTCCTTGGTGAAGTGTCTGCCTGTTCATGCCTTTGCCCAATTTTTAATTGGGTTATTTGTCTTTTTTCTTGTAGAGGTGTTGTAGTTTCCTATATATTATAGAAATGAGTTATTTGTTTGATGTGTCATTGCAAAAGATTTTTCCCCATTCTTTGGGTTCCCTTTTTACTCATTTGGTGAAGTCTTCTGATGCACATATGTTTTTAATTTTTAGTATGTCCCAATTATCTAGTTTGTCTACTTTTGTTTAATTTTCAAAATGTTTGGTAGTCTGTATATGACCTGAATTAACACCTTCACATGTCCATGTATTCGACTCTGTTGCTTTGGTCTTCTTATTGTTGATTTCTATTTTGATAGCATTGTGATCTCAGAAGATGGTCTGTAGAGTTTTGTTGCTTGTAAATTTATGGAGGTTTGCTTTGTGACCTAACACATGGCCAAATCTAGAAAATGTTCCATGCACACTGGAGAAGAATGTGTATTGTGCTGTTGTTGAATTGAATGCTCTATGTACATCTATGATTTTAAGTTGGCTGATTGTGTTGTTTAGTTCCTCTGTAGTTTTGTCGACTTTTTTTCTGGTTGTTCTTTCCCTTTTTGAGAGTGGTGTGTTAAAATCTCCCACTATAATTGTAGATTTATCTATTTCTTTCTTCAATTCCCATAAGGTATGCTTCATGTATATTGGTGCTCTTTCATTGGGAGTTTATATATTTATTGTGGTTATGTCGTCTTGCTCAATTGACCCTTTGATCATGAGCTAGTATCCTTCTTTGTCTCTTATGTTGGTTTTTATCTTAAAGTTTACTTTGTTGGAGTTTAGTATTGCCAGTCCTGCTTGTTTATTGTTGCAGTTAGCTTGGTAAATTTTTTTCCATCCATTAACTTTTAGTCTATTTTTGTCTTTGTGTGTAAAGTGTGTCTCTTGCAGACAGCATATTGAAGGGTCTTGTTTTCTTATCCATTCTGCCTCTCTCTCTTCACTGGTGTATTCAATCCATTGACAGTCAATATAATTATCAAAAAGTATGAATTGATTGCTGTTGTTACGTTACTTTTTTGGTGGTACTGTTCGTTCTTTTGGTCTGCATGCCTTCTTGTGTTGGGTTTGTGTTTTTTGTGCTGTTTCTTGTCTATTTCTTTTTGTTTTCATGCTTGCTTGTTCTGCTTGGATATTCGTTTTTATGATAAGTTTTGAAGTATTAATTTACTTTGGGGTTGCCTTATAGTCTACTAATGTTTTCTCTCCATTTAAGAAATCCATTTTATCATGTGATTTTTCTGACATCCTCACCACCTGGGTCTCTGTTGCTACATTTGTCCCTGCTTTGACATTGATAAAATTTTGAACTTCAGTTGACCTCCCAGATCCTTTGAGTTTATTGTTGTAGTCTTTTTCTGTTCTGGACTCTGCTATCTGTTGACTGAGTTCCAGGTGATGTTGCCATGCCTGTCAATCTCTGTTGTCTGTTCTTGTTGGTTTTCAGTCCACAGAACTCCCTTTAGGATGTTTTGAAATGCTGGGTTGGTTTTGATAAAATCTCAGATTCTGTTTATCGTGGAATGTCTTGATCTCACCATTGTATTTGATTGATAGTTTTGCTGGATAGACAATTCTTG
>NW_006409053.1:537039-538290 GCF_000296735.1 Chrysochloris asiatica | reverse complement strand
TAATAATGTAGATGATTAGAAATAATCCAAACAGAAACCACTGTAGACGGGGAATATCAGCAAAATCCAAGAGAATAAATTCTGTCAATCTGGTAAGATTTTCTTCTGGTAGTTTTTCTTGATGATTCATCTGTGGAGAACATAAACTTACATATGAAATTCTCAATACCTTCTAGTGGCTCTTCTATAAATGGTATTGAGGTGTCTGAATTGAATTTTACAACTATTGACATTGTTTTTACTTCAATAATGATTATTTTCTTTTATAATAATTATATAATTTATGTCTCACATCCTCCTGTATAATCATAGTAAACAGTCCTTTCAAGATTATGTCAAGATCATTTCATTATACCTTTGGAGCATATCCCAGGATAAATCAAGCGATACTTTATTCAGCACAGGCATTGGCACAATTTCCAACACCTGGTGATGGGTCCTATTATACAGTCTATCGTACATAATTTTGAGGGAACATCTTGATAACATTTCATATTTTGCAAAAGAGAATAAAACAATATATTTTGATAGATTATTTACATAAGTTAGGTGCCATAGAGTTGACACCCAATCATAACACCCCTGTGAACAATAGAACTAAACCCTGCCCATTTCTGCACCATCCTTGTAAATATTGGTACATTTGAGCCCATTGCTGCTGCCCCTGTATCAGTCTGTCTCATTGTGTTCATTTTATTTTGATGACCCACCATTTTATCAACCCTGGTGTCCTGCAGAGACCAGTTCCTCTGAATAACATACCTGAAGTATGAGAGACAACTTCTCATCATTCTGGCTTCTACGTGGCATTCGGGCTTCACTTTTTCCAGGAGAGATTAGTGTGTTCTTCTGACAGTTTATGGTACTTTCAATATTTTTCTCCAACATTATAATTCAAATGCATTTATTCTTCTACAGTGTTCCTTGTTCATGTTCCAAATTATACACATATATGAAGTGACAGAAAATACCTTGGTTTGAGTTAGTCTAAACGTAGTCCATAAACTGACGTCTTTATTTTTGAAAAGTGGTTTTTGGAAGCAGAATTCTCTACTGCAATAAGTTATTTGACTTACTGACTGCTGCTTCCAAGATTGTGGATCCAAACAAACTAAATGATAGAATATTAAATGAGTAAAATAAGTAAATTTCATTCAGAGAAATTAGCCTGGAACATTGATTCAGATATATACAATACATTTATTCCCCCTGGGAAAAGAGGGCTAACACAGAGAGTATTTGTTACCTGTG
>NW_006409053.1:536176-536939 GCF_000296735.1 Chrysochloris asiatica | reverse complement strand
GATCCAAACAAACTAAATGATAGAATATCAAATGGGTAAAATAAGTAAATTTTATTCAGAGAAATTAGCCTGGAACATTGATTCAGATATATACAATACATTTACTCCCCCTGGGAAAAGAGGGCTAACATAGAGAGCATTTGTTACCTGTGTACAAAAAGTGGGGGTGGGCAGCAGGAGGAAGAAAGATATTGGCTGTTATGATATATCCATTGTTTATGTACACACACAAATATTTTTTTCTTAATATTCAAAAAAACAACATTCAGATAACTGTTTCTAAACTCACTTTTCTTTACATATAAGCATAATTAGGATTTACTAAGTGTGGAGACTTTAACCAACTTTACATAGGTTTTATCACTATACGTCAGTAATTTTTTATTTTAATTGAGTTTTACTCCTATCTCCTATCCTGGTTTGGCATTGTAGAATAAGCCCTGAATTGCTGAGATGAGGTCAATGGTTCAAACCTACCAGCCCATTTTCAGAAATCCTATACAGGGCCACTATGAGTCAGAACTGACTGCACGGCATTTAACAACAACATCATTATAGTCACGATATGAGTCCTTTGCTTATTAAGTGCCGTGGAGTGTGTTCTTGTTCATTACCGCTCTATTTAGGGTTTCTGAGGAACAGCTGGTGGGTTTGAACTGCCGACCTTGATTTTTAATCTGACCATAAAATCCAGTGCTTATCATACATTTCCACACTTGCAGTTTTAGGATTTAACACACTTCCTAGTAAAACAATTGTTTGA
>NW_006409053.1:533866-536076 GCF_000296735.1 Chrysochloris asiatica | reverse complement strand
TTCTCATCTTTCAAGATGTTAGGAAAAATTTCTTCCAGAAGCTCTTCAACTATCTCCTCTGTGGATTTCTCTAATTCTTCCTGTTCCAGAATGCCAATAATTCTTAAGTTGTTCCTCTTCATGTTATCCAGCATGAATCATAGACTTTCTTCAGCTTTTTTTTAATCCTTTTTTCTTCTTGCTCATCTATCTTAGCAGTATTGAGATATTTGTCTTCCAGCTCACTAGTTCTGGCTTCCATCTCTTCTATTCTGCTCCTTTCCCCTTTCTGAGTATTGTCCATTTCTGATATCTTATTATTGATCTTATAGATATCTTTTTACAGGTTTTCAATAGTTTCCAATGCTGTATCAATCTTATTTGATTGCTCTTGTAGTACATTCCTGACTTCTTCCTTGTTTTCCTCCAACCCTTTTTGGATCATTTGAATTTGTTTCCATATCATTCTTCTGAATTCTTTCTCAGGCATATCCAAAACCTGCCTTTCCTCCTCTAGAAATCCTTTGTCTGTCTCTAGTTCATTTGCATTGGCTACCCTCTTCTGTTTTGGAACATGTTCCAATATCATTGGTTGCTTTTTGTTTGTCATGATAATTATGTGTTTTGCTTTTCTTTGTCTTTTTTTTTTTTTTTTTAAAGCTTAAGTGAATGCCTGTTCTTTGTTGTTAAGCTTACTAGGTGTCTTCCGGTTAATATGATAAGGAGATTGGTTTCCCTTTTCACATGTAATGCTTAGTGGGTGCTGTTGGCTCTTGTCTCAGTGGTGGAATATTATGGGATATGCTTATAGCTTGGCTATATGGCCATGATTGCTGTCTCTTCTTAGGGAACATAGGGAGAAAAAGCTCCCACCTCCAGGAGAGATGTGTGATCAGAAGGGCCTAAAGCAGAAGTAATATAAATACGTAGACAAAAATCACCACTTTTGAACATAAATGAGGCTGTGGTTGACTGTCCTGAGCTACACCTTCAGTGTGTGTGCAATTAGAAGTCTCCAGCAGGTGGTGTGGGTGTCCACTCTCTCAGGCCCCTCCTCTAGTCAGTACAGTGAAGTGTGCTGGTAGGTATTGGGGAGTTAATGGGAGAAAGAGTGTCCTCTATTTTTGTCTTAAGGTCAGTTAGGTATCTGCATGTGCACAGTGCAATTCTCAGGATGGTTGAGTCCCTTTCTTTATGCTGGGGTCTTACAGATTGATTTGAATTTTCCTGTGCAGGGAACACTTGGGCTGATCTTGATGGACTGTATTTAATGGCATCTTCTTTTAACACTTCACACTTTAAAGCTGAAGAAGTAACAGGAAAAGCATACTGAGCTTTTCTCATTTTTCAGGGTTAGTTTTTTCATATTTCTCATTTAAGTTTCAAGGCTCCCAGATGTAACTAGGCAAATGTGGACTGGGGCTGAGGCCTGAAAGCATGATTCAAGATTCTCTGACCAACTAGAAGGACTTCATGTCATTGGTACTGACATCGTATCATGGTGGGGCCCAGGATCTCCCTTTGGCTGGATTGTTGACTCTCAAGCTATTGGCATCAATAAATTGCTTAATTAACAATAATAATAATAATAAATAGGACAGTGAACCACAAGGTCACCAGCTGCACTGTGGGACAAACACATTCAGCATTTCTCAAGCTGAAATAACTGAAGAAAACATTCAATACTCAACTTGTAATAAGGAAAGGTTCTATGGACATCTGTTGAGGCACTTTATGATCAACATTGGACTTTAAACCAATCAATATTGGACTTTAAACTTTGAGATCAGAAATTGAAACCCACCAACTCTGCTTAGCAAACACTAACAGAAGATTGCTGTTAGTTGAAACCAACTCAATGGCACTTAAAAAGAACACAATATTTAGTGGTGAGAAATCAATTTTATATATGTTTGTTCATTCTTTAATAATGTGTTTCATTTCCATAGCAATTTTCTCAATGCCATTATGACATCCTTGTTTCTTAGACTATATATCATGGGATTTAACATAGGGGTGAAGATAGTGTAGAAAAGTGAAAGTACCTTGTCATTTCCCTCTGATTGACTACTCTTGGGTCTTAGGTAAGTAATAGTACCAGATCCAAAGAATAACACCACAACCATAAGATGAGATGAGCAAGTGGAGAAGGCTTTGGTCCGACTTGTGGCTGATGGCAGCTTCAGGATGGTGGAGATGATTTTACAGTACGAGCCAAGTATCAACAGAAA
>NW_006409053.1:533254-533766 GCF_000296735.1 Chrysochloris asiatica | reverse complement strand
AAATTTATTCTTTAGAATTTTATTCAGTATTCTACACAACATGAACAGTATACTCTCATTTGTTTGCCTTTTGCTTCAAAGGCTTATTGCAGAAATGCTGTGAGATGTTAAAAATAAGTATAAATGTGTTTTAAAAAAATACAAAAAAATTCAACTTCCAAATGATAATCTCTTAAGGAATTCTCAGCCAATATTTGTGCTTATAACATTATCTCTACCCTGTGGACTTTAACATCTACCGTACACCCTTATGTTGAGCACTTAGAATTGATAATTTTGGCAATGCCCTTATTATACATTTTCTTTTACTGCTACTAAATTATCTGAGACATAACGGCTGTGACTATTTTTCTACTTTAAATCAATGTAAATATGAGAACATTGCTCATGTAATATCTTTTAAGTGCTATCAGTCAGTTCTGACTTGGTGATACTGTAAAGGGTTTCTAAGAATCAGCTGGTGGGTTTGAACTGTCGACATTATGCTTCATAGTCCAGTGCATAGAAAATGA
>NW_006409053.1:532570-533080 GCF_000296735.1 Chrysochloris asiatica | reverse complement strand
TTTATCCAAAGTACTAAGACAAGTCTAGCCATCCTTCATTTTCAGGAGCATTCTGGTGATTTCTTTCCAGAACAAATTTATTTGTTTTTATTTTTGTTTTATTGTATTTTATGGTACCTTCTATATTCTTTGCTAGCATTGTAATTAAAAGGTAGCAGTTCATTTTCTATTTTCTGTATTAATTATCCAGCTACCACAGACTGATGGGATGATTGAAAATATCATGGCTTAAGTTAAGTTTATCTCACTTCACAAAATAATAACAACTGTGCTTTTAAACAATTTAAATAAGTCATTTTTAATGATTCCACCCAATGCAATAAGTTCCTTGATTTCTAGACTGCCACATTCTGTTTTTAAATGTTTTATTGTGAATTTTATGATATTTTACATGGAAGAACATTAGTTTTACATTTATCCTATCGTATATCATTTCATTGCAATGGTTACAATCCCCTCCATGCATCATCAACCAACTAAGGGTCTACCCTGCAAGCCTGCCCCCCAGTC